>NC_091206.1:10064368-10236868 GCF_040958095.1 Procambarus clarkii | reverse complement strand
TGATATTTGTGTAAAGAATCAGAACTTTGAATGTCGGATATGTCACACCAATCCTGTAGTATGCGGCACCAGCGTGGCGTCCACATTTGGTCAAGCACAAGACGAAATCTAAAATGGTTCAACAGTATGCTAACAAATTAGTCCCAGAACTTAGAAGTATGAATTACGAGGAAGGCTGCAGGAATTGAATCCCATGTCACAGAAAGGCATAAGAGTTAGAGGAGACATGATTACCGCATTCAAAATTCCCAGGGGAATTGAAAAGGTAGATAAAGCAACATTATTAAGCCGAGGGTTTACTCAGAAAAGAGGACTCATATGAAAACTGAGCCACAGAGAAATTAGAAAAAAAATTCAGTGTCAGTAGTTAACAAATAGAATGCATTAAGAAGTTAGGTGGTGGAGGCAGGATCCATGCAGTTTCAAATGTAGATATGATAAGAGACAAATAATCTCAGGAATCTGTACACCAGTTGATTGACAGGTGAGAAGCGGAACCAAAGAGCCGAAGCTCAACTCCACCAAGCACTCGGATATAGCCGAGTGCCACTTGATTGAATGTTTAAAGGCGGGACCAAAGAGCCGAAGCTCAACTCCCGGAACAAAATTAGATAATTATACATCACGGCAAGTACTCGTTTTCAATCATCAACTGCTCACAAATTACACACACACCTGTTTGTGTTTGTATATGTATATATGCTAGAATCTGCTTGTAGGTTCATATATACTAATATTTCCTATACGATATCTAATATATATGATAACGGAATACATTACCACTGGCACAAGAGCTGGCCGAGAGTGAGGGACATCAGTGGGAGATGAGACCTTGACCCAAGGGAAGACTTCATGCCTCTAAAAGTTATAATGCCGAGGAGAGGAGGTAGCGAGGCCCCTGCAGGAGAGGCCAGGGCTCCCCTCCTCCTATCTCTTGCTGGTCACCAGTTATATTATGTTCACCGGGGATGCGAGAGTTGGGGGTAGCGAGGGGTGAGGGAAGCGAGGGGTGAGGGTAGCGAGGGGTGAGGGGTGAGCCTCGCGCAGAGGCAAATGGGAACAGCTTGGGGTACAGGGTGTGCGAGACTCATGGGTAGAGGGATAGTTAAGAGGGTGAAGCTGTACTTGAGGATGGAGGAAGTGGCAGAAGGGTAGAGGAGAAGGGAGAATAGAGAAGGGACTACCTTCCTCTCTCTCCCTTCCCGACCTACTGCTATGTCCTTTGACTCCTGTTAGCGAGCTCGAGAAACCTTGATTGACGGAGGGGATGCAATAGGATGATTGAAGTATGGATGGAGAGAGCGAGAGGGGAGATGGCGAGAATGTCTGGCTGGCTCTTCCTCGGTCTGTACAGGCGTGAGACATGAAGGTCCAGGAACGAGGGTACATACAATATAGTCTTATAAAGTCCCAATATTTCCGGGGTGAAGAATTCTCTTATTTTTCAGTATCATAACTTGTGCTGAGGATTACTTTTACTTGGAGATTATTGCTCAGATCTTGGCCGCAATCTTTATAAATATCAGCAATATCGAGGCTCTCAATGCTATTCGATCTGTTCAGTTCAATTATTAACAGACACAAAGAGATTTGCTGATGGTCAATTAACTCACAGCAATGTGATGTTTCCATGAGAAAGCATTGAGACCATACAAGCTCGACCCCATCACATATCCTCTATATTTTGTCGCATATTTTTTTATCTCAAAACTAGATTATTTAAATACATGTGACGACGCACATGTTCTACAATTTCTGCACTAGAAGCCTGGGGAACATTTTGGAGAAGACTGTGACATTCACATTATTGAGGGATTACTTACTAATCTTTCTGCTGCATTTTAAGACGTCCGCACAATGGTTTCAGACGACTGCAACAGCTGTAACTTTTATGCTTGGAGGATTGTTTAATATAATCACAGGAAAATGACACTAAATTCAAGTTACATTACCTGAAGATGGTAATAACTTGACAGATAAAAATAACTAGTTCCCCTGACATGACAAACAGGCTGGCGAGGTATTGTCTGCTGCTTTTGGGGCTGATAATATGAATGGGGAACAGACACAGTGGGAGGCTCCTTTGCCTAAGATAAAGGATGGCAAAGATGTCAGTCTCGTTATCAAACTGGTACATTAGGTAAGGGTCTCATTACCAACACGTGAGGACTGAACTCACGTGTTCAGTCCTGAATATATATATATATATATATATATATATATATATATATATATATATATATATATATATATATATATATATATATATATATATATATATATATATATATATATATATATATATATATATACTCTCACCTAGTTGTGCTTGCGGGGCTTGAGCTATACTTTTTCGCCCGCCTTTCATCTGTTAATCATCTATTACTACAATTTTTTTCACACAAACACCCAGGAAGCAGCCCATAACAGCTGTCTAACTCCCAGGTACCTATTTACTGCTAGTTAACAGGAGCATCAGGGCGAAAGAAACTCCGCCCAATTTGTTTCTGCCTAGTACGGGAATCGAACCCGGGTCACAGGATTACGAGTCCCGGGCGTTGTCCATTTAACTACCAAACCCATATCTCAGGCAGGAGTACTTACACACGTCTACCTATAGACATGTTCATATTTAGACACGAGTTCAGGCAGACATATGTCTGCCTGGTACACATGTTTACCTGTACTCGTGTCGACCTGTACTCGTGTCTATCTGTACACATGTCTACCTCTACACATGTCTACCTATACACATGTTTACCTCTACAAATGTCTATCTATGCTCATGTCTACCTCTACACAAATGTACCTATACACATGTCTACCTCTACACATGTCTACCTATACACATGTCTACCTCTACACATGTCTACCTATACACATGTGTACCACTACACATGTCTACCTATACTCATTTCCTACCTCTACACATGTCTACCTATACACATGTCTACCTCTACACATGTCTACCTCTCCACATGTCTACCTGTAGTCTAATAGTTGTCACTGGATAAGTGAAATGAAAACGTTTGCTAGAAGCAAGATTTTTCAACGTTACTTCAACTAGTTAATTTCAGTGCTGCGACAGCTTGAAATTAAATAGACACACATCTACTCCAAACTTTATATTAAAAGATATCAACCATACAGAGAAAACAGGCAGTATTTTCATACACACACACACACACACACACACACACACACACACACACACACACACACACACACACACACACACACACACACACACACACAAAGGGGCCTCGTAGCCTGGTGGATAGCGCGCAGGACTCGTAATTCTGTGGCGCGGGTTCGATTCCCGCACGAGGCAGAAACAAATGGGCAAAGTTTCTTTCACCCTAAGTGCCCCTGTTACCTAGCAGTAAATAGGTACCCGGGAGTTAGTCAGCTGTCACGGGCTGCTTCCTGGGGTGTGGGTGTGTAGTGTGGAAAAAAAAAGTAGTTAGTAAACAGTTGATTGACAGTTGAGAGGCGGGCCGAAAGAGCAAAGCTCAACCCCCGCAAAAACACAACTAGTAAACACAACTAGTAAACACACACACACACACACACACACACACACACACACACACACACACACACACACACACACACACAATCCTCCAGGATGTAGCCCGATAGCAGCTTTCTAACTCTCAGGTACATATATACTTTGTGATCAGAGGTTATTGAAAGACACTTATCTAGATTTCTATGCATATTGCTGTAATATTTTATGCTGGCGACGTTATAAATCTCCGTGGGTGTATCTATAAGATGAACGAAACAATTAGTCCCCATGCCATTAATGAGAGGCAGCTCACAGACCATACGAAAACATATGATGTGAGACACACATTCAGACCCCATATGTGAGAGGGTCTGAAACCCCCCCCCCCCCACAGCCAGACAGCCGCCCACTCCCCTTCTATAGTATTTAAAGCTGGGCCATAGAGAGGAAGGCGCTTACTCAACACTTTCCCCAAATCTTCCCATTGAAACTCGGACGATAAGATAACCAGTTGAGGCAGCCAGCCAGGGTATTGTGTGTGGCCATGCTGACGATGATGGACTGTCCGCCCGCCTCCCATCCATTGCTCGCGGTCCTGGCTACGGCTTCTAACAAGCATCCACCCTGTGATGAATATTGATGACTTGAGACGAGAAGTGTCGTGAGAGGATAAGATGTAGGGGGTATTGAGTGAGGGAGGAGGTGAGAGAAGGAGTCAGGTATGGGACAAGTCAGGGAGGTCGACGGAGAGGCAGAGAAGGGATCTAAGAGGGAGAGAGACCAAGAGGCAGAGAGGCAGAATGCGACGCAGTGAAGAAAGAAAAGATGGAAAAAGAATAAGAGGCGGAGATGAAGGTAGAGAGATAGTCAGAGAAGGAGGCAGACAGGAAGGAAGGGATGAGAGCAGAGAGGACAGAAGAGAAGAAAGTAGGAACTAGATGGAAGAAGAGTGATTATATGAAGAAAAAAAACAGCTGACGTATAAATAGCGATGAGTGGATGGATGAAACATTATCAGAGAAGTGTTCACACACACACACACACACACACACACACACACACACACACACACACACACACACACACACACACACACACACACACACACACACACACACACACACACACGGGAGCCGGTGGCCGAGCGGACAGCACGCTCTACACGTGATCCTGTGGTCCCGGGCGCCGGCGAGAAACGATGGGCAGAGTTTCTTTCACCATATGCCCCTGTTACCAAGCAGTAAATAGGTACCTGGGAATTAGACAGCTGTCACTGGCTGCTTCCTGGTGTGCGTGTGTGTGTGTGTGTGTGTGTGTGTGTGTGTGTGTGTGTGTGTGTGTGTGTGTGTGTGTGTGTGTGTGGTGTGGGGAATAAATAGTAGTAGTAGTAGAAACGGTTGATTGACAGTTGAGAGGCGGGCCGAAAGAGCAGAGCTCAAGCCCCGCAAGCACAACTAGATGAATACACTCGCGCACACACACACACACACACACACACACACACACACACACACACACACACACACACACACACACACACACACACACACACACACACACACACACATACACACACACACACACACACACACACACACACACACACACACACACACACACACACACACACACACCTTCATAACCAGCGGCATGCCACCAGACTTGTCCCGGAACTGAGAGGTATGAGCTACGAGGAAAGGCTGAAGGAGCTGAACCTCACGTCCCTGGAAAACAGAAGAGAAAGGGGAGACATGATAACCACCTACAAAATTCTCAGGGAAATTGACAGGGTGGAAAAAGTCAACGACCTGCAAGATATGTAAACGATACGATACCTTCTGCACCGAATCTGTGACCACATCAGTATTTCTAGCAGTACAGTTGTGCTCTCTGCTAGGCAAGATCACTGTGAAGCCATAAGTCACTCTCACTTACACCATGTGACAGAGGCCAGATGCTCAATTAGAAGACAACATAATATGATAGCACCAACAAACGCTTGGATGTACCGACGAATAAAGAACACCGTTCGAAATTCTTTTGTATAAATAGAACAGAAGCGAAATAGTAACCGTATCGAGGCAAAATAAGGTTTCCACTGGAAGACATTGTCAGATGAAGACACAATACACACAGGGAACACAACGCTAATGACTAATTAGCTCCGGGTAATGTTGAAATGTGCTTGTATCTTTATTATTAGAATGAGACAATGGGCAAGTCTCCATGGCCGTCTAAAACCAATGGTTTTCCGACTCGGCATCCAGAGGAATTATATATATTTAAAATATTTTATTTGTGGATTGTTAAATAACATTCACAAACAAGGCACACAAACATGTGAGTGCACAAACACTCGTATGTGCGCATGTATGGTATTGAGGAAGACAGACAGACAAACCGTCCATTTTTATGTTTCATTTTATGTTGTAAAGCTACATATTAAAGCTACATATTATTATCTACATATTATACATATTACATATTATCTTAAAATATTATCTGCGTTATATATATATATATATATATATATATATATATATATATATATATATATATATATATATATATATATATATATATATATTATGGAGACATAATATATTATCTTATATTAACCGTGGAGGCCTATACCGTGTGCTCAGTTACTGTCCGGAAACTCAGCAGCTTCCAGAGATTTATAACCATATATTAAGTTCACCAACTTGCAACTTGAAAAATTAAACAAAAAGGTCAAATAAATCAAAATCAAAACACATACGCACACCAAGGAACATCGCCCTTCACGTTATATAACCACGTAGTACTAAGACCAACCACTCAACAGAGGAATTCAACCCCGTAAAATACACACAAATCTACAGAGCTCTTCAGAAACTCTGGGGCCCTGGTCCCTCGGAGCGCGAAAGAGAATTATTGCACCATCCTAAATCCAATTCTAATTCCGGGACCCCACCCGAGCATTTACCAGGAATTTCCCATCGCGCAATATCCCAACATCAGTTTGGTGTCGAGGTGGATCTTTCGCCGCCTCTGTCTCCTCCTGGACGCTAATGGTGGCAGCCCATGTTTGTAGAGGTGTCTAGGTCAGCATAGTGTTGGTTATGGTGCTGGTGGTGTTGTGGTGGTTGGTGGGTTGTTGTTGTGGTTGGTGGGTTGTTGTTGTGGTTGGTGGGTTGTTGTTGTGGTTGGTGAGCTGTTATTGTGGTTGGTGGGTTGTTGTTGTGGTTGGTGAGCTGTTATTGTGGTTGGCGGGTTGTTGTTGTGGTTGGTGAGTTGTTGTTGTGGTTGGTGAGTTGTTATTGTGGTTGGTGGGTTGTTGTTGTGGTTGGTGGGTTGTTGTTGTGGTTGGTGAGTTCTTATTGTGGTTGGCGGGTTGTTGTTGTGGTTGGTGAGTTGTTGTTGTGGTTGGTGGGTTGTTGTTGTGATTGGTGGGTTGTTGTTGTGGTTGGTGAGTTGTTATTGTGGTTGGCGGGTTGTTGTTGTGGTTGGTGGGTTGTTGTTGTGGTTGGTGAGTTCTTATTGTGGTTGGTGGGTTGTTGTTGTGGTTGGTGAGCTGTTATTGTGGTTGGTGGGTTGTTGTTGTGGTTGGTGAGTTGTTGTTGTGGTTGGTGAGTTCTTATTGTGGTTGGTGGGTTGTTGTTGTGGTTGGTGAGCTGTTATTGTGGTTGGCGGGTTGTTGTTGTGGTTGGTGAGTTGTTGTTGTGGTTGGTGAGTTCTTATTGTGGTTGGTGGGTTGTTGTTGTGGTTGGTGAGCTGTTATTGTGGTTGGCGGGTTGTTGTTGTGGTTGGTGAGTTGTTGTTGTGGTTGGTGAGTTCTTATTGTGGTTGGTGGGTTGTTGTTGTGGTTGGTGAGCTGTTATTGTGGTTGGTGGGTTGTTGTTGTGGTTGGTGAGCTGTTATTGTGGTTGGTGGGTTCTTATTGTGGTTGGTGAGTTGTTGTTGTGGTTGGTGAGTTGTTATTGTGGTTGGTGGGTTGTTGTTGTGGGTTGTGGGTTGTTGTTGTTGTTGTGGTTGGTGAGTTGTTGTTGTGGTTGGTGGGTTGTTGTTGTGGTTGGTGGGTTGTTGTTGTGGTTGGTGAGTTGTTATTGTGGTTGGTGAGTTGTTATTGTGGTTGGTGGGTTGTTGTTGTGGTTGGTGAGTTGTTGTTGTGGTTGGTGGGTTGTTATTGTGGTTGGTGAGTTGTTGTTGTGGTTGGTGGGTTGTTGTTGTGGTTGGTGGGTTGTTGTTGTGGTTGGTGAGTTGTTATTGTGGTTCGTGGGTTGTTGTTGTGGGTTGTTGTTGTGCTTGGTGAGTTTTTAGGGTCGGTAGGTTGTTGGGGTTGATTGGTTGTTTTGGTTAGTGGGTTGGTGGGTAGTTGTTGTGGCTGGTGGGTTGTTGGGGTTAGTGGGTAGTTGTTGTTGTTGGGTAGTTGTGGTTTGTATGTTGTTGTGGTTGGGGGGTTGTTTTTAAGCTATCAATTCCTGCCTCCGAATTTTTGGTATCTTCCGTCATAAAAGCTGTGGGTGGAGACGGCTTGAACAACTTCTTGTATCAGGTCACTCTACTTGTTGACCGTCCGTCACGCTACGAACATTTCCTTACATTTCATACGACACATTATCGTTTCCAGCCTCCACTTCTCTCGTCCAAAGTTCTCTCTGTCGTGGCGGCAGGTGAGGAGTGAACGCCTGGGCTTAATTTGCCACAACGTACAAGAAACAATGTTTTAAACTAACTAGAAACGCACTAACCCAAGCAACCCACCTAACTTAAGCTACCGAATCACAGAAAACGTGGATATATGTGAGCCGCTACTTTTTAAAGTACTTTGTAATTTGTACGTTGGGGTCTATAACGTGCAGAATGAGACGTACTAGTTGAGAGGAGAGATGCAGTGACAGTAACTACTTCAATAACAAATCCCCACCACGGTGGATAATGCCTCTCTTCTCACTAGTCCGGCCGTGACCATTGTGTCCGACATCACATCTACAGAATCTTTCTGTATCACACATTTTAAATAGTTTTGCCTCACTTTAAAGAGATGTTATTGTTAATGGGGAATAAACAAATGCATATAAACATAATAAATAAATCAATATAATAAAGAGCTTGGTGGATGCGTGATGATGACGATGAGAAGATGATGATGATGAGAAGATGATGACAATGAGGTGTGAGAAGATGACGACAATGAAATATAATAAACATAATGCTTGTGTAGGGGTTGAACAGGTGGTATAGGAGAAGTAGGTATATGAAGAGGAGGAGGAAGAGGTATAGCAGGAGGTGGTGTAGCAGTAGGAAGGGGAGGGAGAGGAGAAAGAGGAACGGGAATAGGAGGATTAAGAGCAGGAATCAAAGGGATAGTTGAAGGTGCAGCTGAGAGCGCCCCAATATGGACACCCTCGATGTGTAAGTTGTAGCGACAACGATCCCGCTTCAATTTGTCATCAGTTGTACCATCAATATTCATCACGGGCCTGATGAATCAATATTAATCACAATTTCCACCGAGTGTGAAGCTCCTTAATGCCTTGTCTTGTGGCTGTAAGGCTTTAGTTGTCACCAGCAGCTGGAGGCCGGCGAGCCTGCCACGGGACGCCGGTTATCTGGGCCGCCTGACTGAACCTCTTGTCCGACACTGTCCCGGCATCAGGGAAGTGAGAGAGTTCTGGACCAGTCACAACTGTACCGTTATTGGTTGTCTGTGGTGGTTCTGGGGCAGTAGAGAACATGATATATGTGGGGTCACTGGAGTGTTTCACGCTTAGGATATGACTTGTTGGTGAGGTCTTGACGATACGAAGTCCAGATAGGTCTTGACGAAGACCTATCGACCTATCGGACGAAGACCTATCGGACGAAGACCTAACGACCTAAAAACGAAGATCTATCAAAGGAAAACCGAAGGATAGACCTCGTCAAGATAGGTCTACAATATACAATAAAAAATACCTGCACGGATGGAAAGGGAACCTAGCTTCCCATGTCGGGTAACTGCTCAGGTTCCAAAGGCTAAACCGAGAAAAAAATTGTGAGAGAGAAAGAGGCAGGAGACCAACTCCTGGAACTTGGCAACAAAAAGGAGAAGCTAACAAAGAACTGATTCAGAACTTGGCAAGACCATTTCGTGTAGAAGCACATATACAAGATTACATCAGCAGCACATGCTTCGGTAGCACACATTAGCCTTCAGGAACCTAGGAAAGGATGCTTTTAGAATTAAGGTGTACATCAGACCACTGTTAGAGTATGCAGTGCCAACGAGGAACCAACGCGTCTAATAGCACAAAACGAAGATTGAGAGTCCACAGAGAGTTTCCAGACGTTTGTGAAGTAGCTGAGTCTAATAACACGAGTAAAGAATACAACAAGGGGACTTGATCCAGACATGAAAAATACCCAAAGATATATAAGATACACATTCAATATATAGACAGGACATTTAGGTATCAGTAACGTAACAAGGAGAAATACATATAAGTTCCCAGGTGCTCCTCGGGGGCAGTGAATGAAACACTTTGGTGTAAGGTCAGTGAACGACCCAGATGGGGAACAGTAGAGGCTGCCTGCATTATTGTACAAACAGATATGACAAGAAACAACGTGGTTTTGATTCATTGTGCTAGACGACCAACAGATGAAATGGAAGGGTCCAGGAGCTGAATACCGTTCCAGCAAACTCAATCACGCAAAAGCTGTTACGAGGAACACAACACACACACAACACATAACTGTTCCATAATTCTGTATATATTGCGACCCTGTACACATAAACACACATAACCGGTAAAATTTCATTCCGCAAAATTTGGAAGAAAATTCAAGGAAACTTATGTTCAATACCCATTGGCTATTATAGCGGCTGGTGCGGGCGGCCCACCTGACTGCCTCGACCCATGAATATATTTGTACAAGAGTATATAGAGTTATATTCCCAATATTTATACAAGACTTTCTGGAATATTTATTAATTCTAGTTTAACTCACAGATATTTTACGGTCGCCAGGTCGCCGAGGAAACCGGATTTTGAAAATTTAATAATTTAGTATTAAAATTTATGGAGGTGCCCGATTTTCTTTTACATAATTGTTTACAATTAAAAGTAATATTATTGCAATGAATTAATTGCCTCATTTAGCCATGGCGCCGTTTTTTGTATAATGTTTATATGAGTTTGTGAAGAGTGTACGTCAGCGACGATTTGGGATTGGTTCATTTAGTGATTCTAGAGAAAACAGGAGATGCAGCTGCAATCAGTGTTGCAAAAGTCGTTGGATGAAATAACGTTCAATGTGTCTATGCACTTCAGCACTACACATAACTCGTAGCTGAACAACACATCACCCTACACATGTGACACAGGATAACTACAGCTGCTCGAAATATAACACAAAAAAACTAAATGTAATTCCATCAGAAGCAGTAGTGGTCACCAACGATTTCATGCATCTGAAACCAATATCACAAGTTACAATAACAAGAGGAAAGATTAGTTATAATACCTATATATATATATATTTATATATATATATATATATATATATATATATATATATATATATATATATATATATATATATATATATATATATATATATAAATATATATATATAAAATCGCAAAAGTGGAGTTCGGTGCCGATATTTCTTGGTGTGGCATTGATGCTAACCTCAACTGACACTGACCTATGATACGCCACTACCCTACATGTGTCATGGCAGAAAGTTGGACGAGGGTAGCCGAAAATATCAGGCTTCAAACCTCGAACAAATAAACAGACATTCTTCTATATTTATTCAAGAGGGCAGCAGCAACCTAGCAGCAACAACGGGGGAGAGGGGGCATTCCTCTATCTCTTTTCCCTCACTTATCTTTCTTTCCTTATGTGCCCTCTCCACCGTTATCCCCTCCATCTTCCTTGTTCGCTTCTCACCCCACTCCTCTCCTCGCGACCATTGATAAAACAAGGTCACAATTGCAGTCTACAAGTTCTCGCTTTGAAAGACAATTTTGTGTATATTTTGATTTCCAAATCTACGAATGTGTTAACTTTTTATTTTTATTTTGGGTAGGAGAGGTCCAAAAAGGAAAAAGGGATATATTATAGACAGTATATAAAGGCTTCTCGTTTTGCAAACTTTTCGCATTTATCATTAGAGTGAGGAACAAGGTCCGTTCTAATGTCTTGGTACTTGAGGTCAGTGCTGACATCCGGCAGAAAGAGGCCAGTTCTCTGTTCCTGCAGGGAGCAGGTCACTTCTGATGTCCTGCTCTATTTTAGAGTTCATAAAACCTGCATTGTAAAAAGCATTCCGTAGGTTTTAGCGGAGTGGGTTCCGTAAATACTAAATAATCACCGTGGCTCTCATCGGCCGGTTTGAAAAACAAATTTTCCGGTCACGTACAAAACGAATTTCAAAAGCCTATTCAGATTCAACTTCGGCTGCCACTTGTGGGAGATGACGAAGGGGGAGGGGGGGGGGGAAGGGAAAGGGGTTGTGGGACGGGAGGAGGAGGAGGAGAAGGGCCGAGGGAGAGTATGGGAAGTAAGGGGTTATGGATGGGGTTGAGGGGGTTTGGAGAGTAAAGGGTGTTGTAGGAAGGATAGGGTGAGTCTGGGGAAGGGGGGTGAGGGATTTAATTAATGGGGATAAAGGTTAAATACAATGAGGAGAGAAAAGGGTGTGTTGGAAGAAAGGAAGTGAGGGAAAGGTCTATTTTTTGGAGGAAATATAGTGAAAGAGAAATGGGAGGATACCTAAGAAGGACAAGGAAAGAAGTAATAGAGAGATGAGACTGGTAGGGAGGGCGGGAGTTAGCAGAAAATAAAGGAAAGGGAAGGGAAGGGGCGGAGAAGGAGGACAGAGGATCCTCTTTATGTGAGAGAAGTCAAACCTATCTCCTTAAGCCGCTGAGCTCAGCCTGGGCTGTTCTGAGCCTATCACACGGCCCCAGAAAATGAGCCTCTTCCTTGGTGATTGTTGTTGGGGGATTGGTGGTGAGTTGGTGACGGCGGAAGAGTGGTGAGCTGGTAATTGGGTGACGGGAAGAAAATTGTGATGGTGGATAGTGATGAGGAACTTTAAATGCTCACCTATCAGTTCTTCCCAGTTAACTTATTCGGGAAATGAGATCTAGCTCACTGGGTCCCGCCTCCTGTCTGCTAGTACCTGATGTGTTACGACTGTTTTAATACGTCCAGGAGGAAGGTCGCAACCTTTTTCAGCTAAAATCTGACTGTTTACAGAAAATATTGCTGGATAGCAGACGATCCATCAAATGTATTTTTTAAGGCTACCACACATGTATATTATGCATTGCTCTGCATACCGCCTCTGATAAGAAGGCTCAGACAATTGCAGACATCCTAATGAATCCCTGTATCTTATAGCACTAAACTTGTCCACAACGATGATGCAGTTATCAAACGGAACAAATACCGCTGGTTAATGATATTAAATAATATTTTCGTATCTCAGATAAATTATGATGCTCATAACATTTAAAATCAATTGTTTAACAAGATCAAAGTACTTTGGCATTCAAGAAGATAAGACCACTTATGGCAAATATCTTTCGGTTTCTCGTTTTTTATATGTTGATTGTTAAGACATCAACGAGGACTTCCTATTTTGTCATCAATGACCACGACAACTAAACTTAAGTTGCTTTAATACAGAAGAATTACAAAGGAAGGATGTAATGAGTGGGTGTACAGATGATAGAGCAGAATTGGCATGGGTCTCGATCTGGATTCTTGGCACTTGTCAAATGTAATCAAACAGTGACTGGGATGCACTGCATAAACTCACAGAAAAGCTCATGCCGTAGAGACATCTGCGGCACCTCGGTATTACTCACTGAAAGACCGTCATCAAAACGGTCAGCTTCATCATAAAGTCAGCCATGAACACACGCATTTTCCGTAAATTCTGTGAAAACTTGGTTGCTGTTCACCAAGTACAATTGGTTCCACACGCAAGTCCGCAAGCTGTTAGGAAACAACACACTCTGTGTAACGAGCTCAGTGAACAAATGAACACCTTCCTCACCAATTTAATAAACAATTAAATGAAATTCTGGCATGTTCATCCTGTTGAACATGCCGGAATGTCAGGCTCATTAGCGATGCTTGACAGACACTTCCCAAAACTCTAAATGAGCTTAACCGGAAAGTGACGGCCCGTCAGAACCACATCATCCACCATGCAGGCAATATCAATGCATTTGTTGCAAAACTGAAGGTTAGGGTGAAGGAATGGGCGCCTGACTGCTGAGTGAACAGCGCCTCGGAATCGTAGTCCTGAGGTTCCGGGTTCGAGCCCCGGTGGAGGCGGAGACAAATGGGCAAAATGTTTCTTTTACCCTGATGCTCTTGTTCCCTAGCAGTAAATAGGTATCTGGGAGTTAGACAGCTGCTACGGGCTGCTTCCTGGGGGTGGGGGTTGTAACAAAAAGGAGGCCTGGTCGAGGACCGGGCCCCGGGGACGCTAAGCCCCGAAATCATCTCAAGATAACTTCAAGATAAGGTAGACGAATTCACGAGAGAAAGTGCAGTCCAATGAATACTTTAGACAGACTTTATGAATACATTAGAGAATGTCGTCGACCAGGTGCTCAGAATCCCATACCTTTCATCTTATTTTTATCTTTCATTCTAATCTTACCTTTTCATCCTATTCCTACCTCTCATCTTATTCTTACCTTTCATCTTATTCTTACTTTTGTCTTCCTCTTACATGCTTCTCATCTTGCATCTTACCATCTTTCCTTATTTGTCTCTTCCACTCTCTTTCTATTGATCAGCCTGATTGTGGTCATGTAACAGAAAGATTTTCTTCATGTTATAGTATGTGGTTTAGTTGTCATATCTATCCTAACCTAACTTTGCTCATCCTAACCTAACCTAGTCCATCCTAACGTAACCCAACCAACCTAAACCAGTCTAACCTATTTTATCCTAACCTATCCTATCCTAACCTTACCCAGCCTAATCTAACTCAACTCAACCTTACCAAAGCTAATTTATTCTACCGAAACCCAACCCAACTGATCCTAACCCAACCAAACCTAATCTATTGGTAACCTAATTTAGCCCAACCTAACCAAACCTACCCATTCCCAACCTTAACAAAAACTAAACATAAAAAGTTGTTATATATATATATATATATATATATATATATATATATATATATATATATATATATATATATATATATATATATATATATATATAATATATATATATATATATATATATATATATATATATATATATATATATATAATAGTTTGTGTGGCGTCACTATGACATAATGTGCAGGTCAGTACAGGTTAAAGATCCTCCTGATATAAGCACTTAGTGTGATGTGTTTCAAGGCCTCAGGCCACTGGCCTGGCTGCTCCCTCCCAGCAACACTGGTAAAAGACATCCCGTTTTCTGTCGTTCCTCTGGCCAGGATGTCATTGACTCCCTATCAGTGAGATGAGCCATTTCGAACGTAATTACGGATCGGTGGAATGCAACAGTTTTTCATTAAAGTAGAAGGAATGCAATAGACTGCTTCCCCCTCGCATCGGTGGGGAGATACTGGAGAGAGAGAGAGGGAGAGAGAGAGAGAGAGAGAGAGAGAGAGAGAGAGAGAGAGAGAGAGAGAGAGAGAGAGAGAGAGAGAGAGAGAGAGAGAGAGAGAGAGAGAGAGAGAGAGAGAGAGGGGCGTTAGAAGTATCATAGCCGAATATGAACTTGCTGTGTTTCTGTAACATCCTCACTCTTATTCTTATTCCTCTCTTTCTTTGATCTATTTGTGCCTATTGCTTTTCGATCTATCTCTCTTCCGTCTAGGTCAACGATATAAACTAATAATATTTCCTTTTTAGAAATACGGCCATTGTTTTTTTCCTAAGGTTCCAACTCTCACTAGCTACAGACACTTAAACTTCATCTATCAAATAAAACACAAATCAGACAAATATTTATACTCATTTTAAGATTTATACATTTTTATATCCAAATTTTTCTAAATCCACATTTTTCTTATAAATTGTCCTCGCTGGTGAATATCTAATTACGGAAAGATACTAGGAAAATGAATTCATTGGGCAGGAATCACGATGTTGCAGATATTTTAGTAGATAAGCGTTTTAAAATAATAAAACGAATAAAGCTCGTTTTAAGAAGGGAATAAAATAACTTCATCCGACAAAAAAAAATAGAAACTCTCTCTCTCTCTCTCTCTCTCTCTCTCTCTCTCTCTCTCTCTCTCTCCCTCTCTCCCTCTCTCTCTCTCTCTCTCTCTCTCTCTCTCTCTCTCTCTCTCTCTCTCTCTCTCTCTCTCTCTCTCTCTCTCTCTCTCTCTCTCTCTCTCTCTCTCTCTACAAAAGCTCTCTTTTGTTTACGACTTAAATGTCTGACTACCGTGCGAAGACGAGCAAGTCTTCTTCTTTTCTCTTGCCATCTTCTTCCTCCTCCTCTTCTTCTTTTTTATTGTCTGCTTCCTCTTCATCTTCTCTTAAATGTCTTCCTGCTCTTCCTCTCCTTCTTACTCTGTTTCTAATTCCTCTCCCTCGCCGTCATCATCGTCTCTAAGAAGTTTCACTTCAGTAAGAAAAATGAAAATGAAACTTCAGAGAAACAGAGCACAGGAAGAAGCCAAAACTTAGGAGAATTTCACATATAAAAAAAAGTGCCACAGAGCAACGATGACGGAGGGGAGACTGTTCTGCCCTAAGTTTCACAAGTTCATTTTTGTACGGTCCTGATTGTTTTATAACGAGAGTTTATGAAGCTCTGGACGAAGTTGCTGGTCAACATTCATGCCTGAATAAGTGTTCCTTATGTAAATAAATGGAATATATATAAATGTATATATATATATATATATATATATATATATATATATATATATATATATATATATATATATATATATTTATATATATATATACATATATATATAACTGAAAACTCACACCCCAGAAGTGACTCGAACCCATACTGCCAGGAGCAACGCAACTGGTGTGTACAGGACACCTTAATCCACTCGACCATCACGACCGGTCATAAGGAGGTGATAGCCGAAGCTATTTGAACCACTTACCCCGCCGGCACTCTGATGGTAATCTTGGGCATAGTATTTTATCAAATCGCCTCATTCTTTGGGGCACACATGAGGAACACAAATGCAAACAAGCCTGAATGGTCCCCAGGACTATATGCAACTGGCCATATTGGTCTGGCATCGCACTTCCGCAGCTGCACCTGTGATCGTTGAAGATGGGTCCAGCAAGGCGGAGTGCTACTCTGAAACGAATGGTGTTGTGATTACTAACTTTTGGTCACAACTCTTACAACTGACATTATTTCACTCGAATAAGAAAAGAATCACAAAGTTTATCCAAGAAGTTATGAATCTTCCATATGAGAGAAATTATGGTAGATTTATTTTACATACGATCGAAAAACGAAGAGTTTGGGTTCACATGATTAATCTATAATGCTGATGCAAGAGTGCATTAGTAAGGTAAATACACTAATGCAAAATAGAGCACCAAACAATAGGCATAATTGAATTAGTTTTGTTTCACAAAGGATCTGGGTAAATATTGGCTTGGAAATTATGAAGCAAATTAACGGGTAACATAATAGATGCGGGATAGAATGATTGTTTCAGGCGAAGGTTTGAATAAAAAAGTTTATATATATATATATATATATATATATATATATATATATATATATATATATATATATATATATATATATATATATATATATATATATATATATATATTGTAATTCTACTGAACTTACTGGATACTGCAACCACTCCGAGGCACAAACCAGGGTTTTACACAACCCCCCCTCCCCCATCCCCCATGCACTCGAGCTATATCAATAGACCGTTCTCCCTCGTCTGGGATGCTCTTGGACGCAGGTTCGAATCCTCATCACGGCCCTTGTGGATTTGTTCTCTTTTCGTAACTTCTTCGTCTTCCTCGATCGTCCTCCGTAATTGTATTTTTCTCGTCTTACAATTTCCAATGTCAAGTCTTTTTCTTTGTCCACAATCTCCAATCTCAATTGTTAATCTGCGCTCTATCCTCCTTCATTAACAAGTTCATTATCATTCCCTCTATCGTCCCTTCAGTATCATTTCTCCTTTCCTACTTATCTCCACTGTTTCCACTATTATTCCTTCATTTTCCTATCCACCATCATCTACTATTTTCCCTGCCCAACGCCTTTCTCCATCCTGTTCCTATTCATCGTATTCATCATCAATCCTCCTTACTCCCTCCACCTCCGCTGCCTTCACCATCAATCCTCATCCTTCCTACACATGAGGCGTTGAGTTGCTGGGTCTTGCTCTCCACTTCACGTTTTAATTAAAGCTCTTGGTTCATTAACTTGCTCTATATTACCTGCCCCTGATGACATGTCGGCCGCTGATATCTGATGTTCCCGCTTTTGCCAGCACATCATTTTTACAAACGCAAGTTTTTGCCCTTGCCATTCTAGCAGCGTGCTTTTAACCTGTGTTGGATTTTACCTGTGTTGGATTTTACCTGTGTTGGATTTTACCAGTGCAAGTTTTACAGTGTTTTTTAATTTGCGCATGACTTTACCAGCGCAGGTTCTTGCTCGTGCACATTTTAACCTGAGAACGCTTTTACCAGCGTGTGTGTTCACCTCCCTACATTTTTGCTACGGCATATTTCTACCAACGAACGTTTTTAGCAGATAGCATTATAAGGATATATACAGGCGCCTGACAGCTGAGTAGACAGCGCCTCCGATTCGTTGTCCGGAGGTTCAGGGTTCGATCCCCGGTGGAAGCGGAAACAAATGGGCAGAGTTTCTTTCACTCTTATGCTCCTGTTACCTAGCAGTAAATAGGTACCTGGGAGTTAGACAGCTGCTACGGGCTGCTTCCTGGGGGGGGGGGGTGTAACAAAGGAGGCCTGGCCGAGTTCCGGGCCACGGGGACGCTAAGTCCCGAAATCATCTCAAGATAATCTGAAAAAGATAAGTTTTTTTTTTGCATTTCAAATCTCTCACCTGTTTCTAGAGTGTGTTTGCGCGTGCATTAATACGATTCGTGTTGCTTGCACGTGTCTATTATAGCGGTCGCTGGACACGTACATTAAACCCTGCTCGTATGTACGTGGAGGTTCGAATTAGGCACGAAGAACTAGATATTAACTAAGTGCTTACAAGTTAGATACTGCATTTGACCATTTTTAAACGAAATTGGAACCGTAGAAAACACCTAAAAACTTGTAATTGTTAAGCTGAACAGTCGTTGTGGCCTAGTGGTGAAAATACTAAACACGATAAGGTGCATGGAGCCCCTGGCTGTCTGGATTCGAATCCTTCTGCGGTGAAAAGTTTTCTGTTGCATATTGGTTTGGGGAACATTCAAGCTTCTTTGCACATATATATATATATATATATATATATATATATATATATATATATATATATATATATATATATATATATATATATATATATATATATATACTCACCTAGTAGGTGTGTGTGTGTATTTACTATGTGTTTTTACTATTTGTGTCTGCAGAATCGAGCTGTTGGCTTTCGGACTTTTGGACATCTTTTCTAACGAATCTAATTTTTCTCAATTATATCTACTACATATATATCTCTCTAACATACACACACATCCCCAGGAAGCCGGGTTAGCCGCTGTCTAACTCCCAGGTACCTATTTACTGCTAGGTAAAGGGAAATCAGGGTGAGCTAGGTGATCAGGGTGAAAGAAATGCTTCCAATTTGTTTCCGCCTCCGCTGGGAATCGAACCCGAGCCATTGTGACTAGGATCCCCAGGTGCTATAATCTCAGCCGCGAGACTGTGTGTGTGTGTGTGTGTGTGTGTGTGTGTGTGTGTGTGTGTGTGTGTGTGAATGTAGTGCAGAGCAATAGCGGAAAATGTTGTAATGGAGGACTCACTAGTGCAGATAGAAATGTGGTGAATTTTACGCACTTTGATGTGCTCAAAGCTGGCCTCTCTGTGGCGCCAGCCTCCCCGCAAGAGTGTAATCTAAACCATTCCGCCCACACACACATCACCCAACCCGTCGGTGAAACATGCATCATACCACACAGTTTAAACAAAAATAAAAAATAAAAATTACATGCTTTTCTTGCGAAAGGTGAGATTGCTTACACGTTTAAGGAAGATGTTGAGAAAAAGGAGACTCGTGTTATAGTAAGATTGTAATGCTAATCACTCAGGCTCAAGGGCTTTACAAAAGCTTTGTTCTAGAAATATTTTTTTAAGGAATTGAGTCTAGTAATGTGAAGTAGAAGCGTGATGTGACCTACTCATTCCTCACACCCCACCTATTTCACTCCTCAACCCCTCCAAGTATCTCACTCAGCTCTCTCACTCAGCGCTCTTCCAGAAATCTCACTCCTAATTTATCCAGATCTCTCCACCCACCAAAATCTAATACTCCACACCCACCAAAAGCTCTCATATACACCCCACCTCCGCTGCACAATCCTCACCACAGCTGCACCATCCTCACCACAGCTGCACCATCCCCACCACAGCAGCACCAAGCCCACCACAGCTGCACCATCCCCACCACAGCTGCACCATCCCCACCACAGCTGCACCATCCCCACCACAGCTGCACCATCCCTACCACACCTGTACCATCCCCACCACAGCTGCACAACATCAACATCATCACCATCAAGGCGCCTCACTTCCCTCCCCTCGCAGGACAAGAAGTATTCATCTCTCGTAAAGCTGCTTTATGGCTTAGTTAAGACTGCCGCCAGAGTGTTGCTGAGGCGGCGTTATCCACACCACGCCCTGACCCCTGTGTCCCCCTCCCTCACCTGGCACTGTGTCCCCTCCCTCACCTGGCACTGTGTCCCCCTCCCTCACCTGGCACTGTGTCCCCCTCCCTCACCTAGCACTGTCTCCTCTCCCTCACCTGGCACTGTGTCCCCCTCCCTCACCTGGCACTGTGTCCCCCTCCCTCACCTGGCACTGTGTCCCCTCCCTCACCTGGCACTGTGTCCCCTCCCTCACCTGGTACTGTGTCCCCCTCCCTCACCTGGCACTGTGTCCCCTCCCTCGCCTGGCACTGTCTCCCCTCCCTCACCTGGCACTGTGTCCCCCTCCCTCACCTGGCAATGTGTTCCCTTCCTCACTAGGCACTGTCTCCCCTTACTCACCAGGCACAGAGTTGCATCCTCCACCAGGCACAGAACTACATCCTCCACCCGACAGTGCCCCATCCTACCCTGTGCAGTGTCCCCACCCTCAGCATATGTCTACTCTCTCTCGCACCAAAGACAGTGCCTCATTTCCTTCCGCCATACTTGGTGTCCCCCTCGCTCCCCATACCCAGTCTCCCTTTTCTCACCAAGTACCTAGTGTCTGGCTCGCGACTCTCAGCTCCACGTCCCCGCCAATGCCAAAAAACACAGCACCAACTCAGCCCAGACAAGAGGGAAGTAACTTGCATTATTACAGCGTCTGGGATTTACTGCTCCCATCCTCTTAAAGTCTAAACAAACACTGCGCGTTCTAAGGACATCAACGGCGTTGCCTCTTGCCATCTTACATGTAAATGCGCTCATTGGAACGTTAGATACGCAGACTCTGCTGCAAGAAGAACGTCCTCTATCCCGTTTTTCCTTTAGTAGGAGGGATATTGGTGCTGTAACGAGGAGGCGAGGTGCTGACGGAGATGCAGAAGAGAAGACTTGGGGAGACTGGAAAAACCAATAAGAAATAGTAAGAAAAGACGAAGAAGGACATGGTGACGAAGCAATCAAAAGAGGGGAGAGGCACTCTGAGGGTCACTTCTTAATTCCCAGTTTCACAAATGCTTCCTAGGATTTGGTTTGTAATTAGAGTTAAAGCTTGTTAACCTCTAGAGGGTTAATACGACCAGAACAAAACCTTAGTGACCAACCAGAAGTATACTTTAGAACGGAACAAACATCAAGACAAAAGAAAACTGGCAATGTATATAACATGAGAAGCAGGGAATATCTTTATGTATACATATATGTATCCCTCGATCCCAGGGAATTCTCTATGGATGACATATTTTAACTTAAATATAAACAAATTTCCTGTCGTTTAAAAAAATATACAATTATATTTACTGAAGAATAAATGTATTATATTTCATATTACATATATTTCGTTGTCCTTTCGATCCTGATTAACAAACACGTATCGTTTAACTATTTGTTCACGTATCGTTTAATCTTGGACACTGTTGAGGGTTACAGTAAACTCTACACAGAGTTTATATGTTAACCAAGAAGAGGGATACCCAATTTCCGATATTGGAATCAAATGTGTGGTTTACTCTAAATATGAAATGCTACAAAAGTATGTTTATAATATATGTATTTAGAACTTTAAAATTCATGATGATGGCAATGGAAAAGCTCTGATATATGCGTTGTTTTATATACATATTTTAGATTAAAGCTTTGACAGGGTATTACCTAGTTCTCAAAAAACTTCAAACAGGCGTATTGGATCTAGCAGATAAAAATATTTGTTTACTGTTTCTAAGTATTTAAGTCCGAATGGGAAACGGTTTCAAGTCGAGTTCCCCGTGGCTCTGTCCTAAGACTGTTGAAGATTACCAAACAATATTTGCAAATTTGCAGACGATCCAAAAAGGAGCGGGAACTAAATTCGGAAGAACACTTTAAATCGTTAAAAGACTATTCAAATTAGCTTTAAAAAATGACAAAAGATTAATTGTGACAAGCGGAAGGCTCTGAACCTACCAAATTATAATATAATTACTCTCAGCTGAACAATACTGAAAGGCCAAAATCTGAATGTGAAAAAGAATAAGAATCTTAGAATTAATAAGAATAAGAATAAATAAGAATAAATAAGAATAAATAAGAATAAAGTCAAAAAATAAATATCTATATAAATAAAAATGGAAATGTTCGTTTGTTCAAAATCGTTAATCTCCGAAAGTTCTTCACCGATTGCTTTGAAATTTTCACACAACGTTCCATTCGAATACGCGTGTTTTTATATACCTAGTATATAGATGCCACACCTGTGACAGGTAAAAATATGTTTGGTTGAAAAACAGCGCCATCTGTTGCACATAAGAGCAACACACGCTATGTTAAACATGTTATGATTCCACTTCAATGTTTCCAGTTATATTGATAAATTGAATTTTCATACATTTCGATTTATTTTCATTTTGATTTAATTATTTTGTGTGACATTGCATTGGAATTGAGCTGTGTTGTTTACCATGCCGTTTATTTCGTAAGTATAAATATTGATGTCACACCTGTGACAGGTAAAACCATACTTAAAAAAAACGACATCTGTTACACATAAGAGCAACACACATTATACTAAATATGTTATGATTCCATTTCAATGTTTTCGATTGCACTGATAAAAATAGAATTTTCATGGATTTTGATTTATTTTTATTTTTATTTAATTATTTTGTGAGATATTGACATGGAATTGAGCTGTGTTGTTTACCATGTATTTCATTTCGTAGGTATTGTTTATTATGTATTTTTTTCATTGTTTTCTTTTATGTTATTCTTATTTTTCAGGGATGGAAACATCAGATCATTTGGTGTTCCCAATTTTCTGATGGGAACATCAGATCATTTGGGAATGCATCGGACGAGGGAGTGGGATAAGGTTGGGAGGACAAGGGGATAGGGGAGGGAGGTAATGGTGGGGAGGAAGAGGGGACAGGGGAGGGGGAAATGAAGGGAGGACGAGGGGACGGGGGAGTGGGAGATGGTGGGGAGGATGAGAGAATGGTGGAGTGGGTAATGATGGGGAGGACGAGGGGACGGGAGAGGGGGGAATGGTGGGGAGGACTGGGGAGCAGGGAAAGGTTGCTGAGCCACAGCAACGCGTGGCCGGGTATAGCTAGTATATTTATATAGATGTACGGAATAAGGGAACTAGAATGCATTAGAAATAAGATATCATCTGCTATTCATCAACTTTAGCTTGCCCTTGTTAGGCTCATTCATTTATTGCAATTTAGGTTTGATCACTGTACTACAAAATGATTATATCCATTCATATGAAACCCTACTGAGAAGGATGATAGAGTTAATTGCAGTAATTTAAAACCTCTCCTATGAAGATGGATTTATATAGCTTAATTTACATTCTCAAGAAAGACGAGGAGTAGGGGAAGAGAAAATTAAATATACAAATGAGATGAAAGGGAATAACAAAGGGGGATATAAATAACTCAATCCACACGTGAAATTCAATGAAAGAGACGTTATCGCTTTCATTGAATTTCACATGTGTGGCTTTTGTCTCCCGTCACGATATTGTTACGGATTGTCTGCAAAAGGGATATTAATATGGTATTAAAAACATCACTCAAAATAGACCACGGAACAATGGATACAAATTTGAAAAAAATGATTAAAGAAAGACCTGGGTAGATATTCGTTAAGAAAATAAGACTGTTGATTTATGACAAAATGTATCAAGTAACACAATAGACGATAGACTGTTTCATGCCCATGTTAGACATGTATATGTATGAGATTGGGTGAAAATACATGGAAGCGGCCTCGACTGAGCCAATATGCCATATGCAGTTTACTTTATTCTCATGTTATTGTTCCTAAATTGCTTGCAGTATTTCTTGACTTTTTTCTTTAAAATATTATTATCATATACAAATAATATTTGCTCACCTTGAATACTGTTTTGTAATGGTAACGATACTATGATTACCTCTGATAAAAATGTTCATAGAACATATTAAATCGATTTTGATATGCAAAATTGCAATTTGTAATGCATAGGCATTTTTGATGATAATCTGTTGGTATATTTTTATTACACAATTCATATTTCCTATTATGTGAATATCCAGCTATGAATATTCGAGTGGATTTAGAAAAAACAAGTCTATCACGTTTCAGGAACATATCTTCTTCATCTTAGACTTCACAACTCTTTACGGGAAGATGTTAGACCGAGTAACCGAGTACTTAACACAAGATATTTATTCATATTTCATTACTTAGTTTATGTTAAGATATGAAAAATGGACAAACAGTATTGGATTATGTTGGTGTTCTCTTCTGCACGGGGAGACAACGAGAGTCGTGCACGGGTCGTCCTCGACCTGTAGCCCCTTCTCGTCACTGTTCCCAACGTCAAGAAACTGTCGTACTAAAATGCCTCATAGTAAAGTGCCTTATCAGACGACCTTCGTAGGTCCTCGGAGAGTTTTCTGACTATCTTCCTGCGTTGATCAGCCAGTCTTCTCTGAGTCTTTGTTTCTCTATGTAGATTTGTCTATCTCTGTGAGTTTGTGTTTATCAGTGTTTCCTCTCTCTCTCTCTCTCTCTCTCTCTCTCTCTCTCTCTCTCTCTCTCTCTCTCTCTCTCTCTCTCTCTCTCTCTCTCTGTCTCTCTGTCTCTCTCTCTCTCTCTCTCTCTCTCTCTCTTTCTCTCTCTCTCTCTCTCTCTCTCTCTCTCTCTCTCTCTCTCTCTCTCTCTCTCTCTCTCTCTCTCTCTCTATCTCTCTTTCTCTCTCTCTTTCTCTCTCTCTCTCTCTCTCTCTCTCTCTCTCTCTCTCTCTCTCTCTCTCTCTCTCTCTCTCTCTCTCTCTCTCTCTGTCTCTCTGTCTCTCTGTCTCTCTGTCTCTCTCTGTCTCTCTCTCTCTCTCTCTCTCTCTCTCTCTCTCTCTCTCTCTCTCTCTCTCTCTCTCTCTCTCTCTCTCTCTCTCTCTCTCTCTCTCTCTCTCTCTGTCTCTCTCTGTCTCTCTCTGTCTCTCTCTCTCTCTCTCTCTCTCTCTCTCTCTCTCTCTCTCTCTCTCTCTCTCTCTCTCTCTCTCTCTCTCTCTCTCTCTCTCTCTCTCTCTCTCTCTCTTACATTTCCTTTCCCCTCACACAAGCCTTTCTCCCCTCCTCCTATGCTCCTTATCACTCACCCAACTTTTCCCATCCCTTCCATCTCTGTCTCTCTCTTTCACCTCTTTTTTCCACCTTCTATCCCTCCCTTCCTTTACACCCTCCCTGCGTCCCTCCGTCACTCCCTTCTCCAACATTGACCGCTTCAACAGGGTGGAAATGTGACGTTGGAGCCAAGTTTCGCGGCGGCGTGGCCGCCTACGACACTCCCGCAGTTTTACGAGGCGGAAGAGATTCTGGCAAGTGACACCGTGACTCCCATCAAGAACCTACTCGATAGAGAAGGATAGAGGATAGGATGGTTGGGAGCGCAAGAGAAGGTTAATGGTGGAAGTCGGATGGGTGTGAGCGGGGAAAGGGTAGGGGAGTGGAAACGTTTAAAAGAGGGGATTGGGATGAGGGTTATGACAGTAGGAACACGGGAGTGAGTGGGTACGTCAGTCGCCCCATAACTGACCCAGACAATCCATACAACTGTCCCAGACAGTCCACACAACTGACTCGGACAGTCCACACAACTGTCCCAGACAATCCACACAACTGCCTGGTGTGTGTATTCACCTAGTTGTGCTTGCGGGGGTTGAGCTCTGCTTTTTCGGCCCGCCTCTCAACTGTCAATCTACTGTTACTAACTACTATTTTTTTCTCCCACATCACACACACCCCAGGAAGCAGCTGGTGACAGCTGACTAAATCCCGGGTAACAGGGGCATCCGGATGAAAGAAACGCTGCCCATTCTTTCTAGCCTTCGGCGGGAATCGAACCCGCGACCACAGGATCACGCGTCCAGTGTGCTGTCCAGTCAGGCACCGGCCCCTGCGTGTGTTTACTAGTTGTGTTTTTGCGGGGTTGAGCTTTGCTCTTTCGGCCCGCCTCTCAACTGTCAATCAACTGTTTACTAACTAACTACTAACTTACTACTTTTTTTTTTCCCCACACACACCCCAGGAAGCAGCCCGTGACAGCTGACTAACTCCCAGGTACCTATTTACTGCTAGGTAACAGGGGCACTTAGGGTGAAAGAAACTTTGCCCATTTGTTTCTGCCTCGTGCGGGAATCGAACCCGCGCCACAGAATTACGAGTCCTGCTCGCTATCCACCAGGCTACGAGGCCCCTACGTTTGTGTGTGTGTGTGTGTGTGTGTGTGTGTGTGTGTGTGTGTGTGTGTGTGTGTGTGTGTGTGTGTGTGTGTGTGTGTGTGTGTAGCATTTTAGCGAAATTAAAATACCGCCATTCTACTATTTTACCTGGTGTGTGTGTGTGTACGCTTGCTGTTGAAAAATAAATACACCTATGTATAGATATAGTCTGGACAAAACATCGCTCACTGGTTTGTTTGTATTTTTTAATGTCGTATTTGAAGTGTCGGTGTGTGTTACACGAGATAAAACACCAGCTCTCTCTCTATTGTTTGCATTGTTTCAGTGTTCCTGTTCAGTGTGTTGTGTTTTTTTTGGTTCAGTATGACTTGTATTTTTTGTTCAGTATATTTTTATCTTTCTGTTCAGTGTAGTGTGTCTTTTTCTTTATTGAGCTGTGTTCTGTTGTTTTTTGGTAAAACATGATTCGCAAAAACTGTTCTTTTTCGTAATTAATTTTTTTTAAAGAACTCTTGTAATTATGGACAATGCGAGAAAATCGAAATGTTTATTTGGTTTCTAATCATTTTTATAGATGTAATTGCATGTTAACATTACATATAAGCCAGACTACAACAACCCGCAGCCACAACACATCATGATACAATATTTATCTCATTCAAAACATTACTCTGACTTCTTTGAGAATCATACTCACCCAGACCCAGAATGAAGGACTGTCAGGGAGTATTTTATGTTAGGAAGTAAACTTATGTGATGAGTCTAATATCAGATTGTGTCTATATTTACATATTTTTGGTCCAGCATAAGAGCGCCTGGTATAGCTTTGTACTATAGTCAGTCGATGTCTCTTTAAAAGTCACATGACCTAATGACCCAGTGAGAGGACACCTATGACGTCACGCAGATGGTTCATGACTGGGATGTGACATGCAATTGGGTCGTCTGACGCCAGACAGAGAGGGTACTTGACCTAGCTGTTCTGCTATAGTTGTGGCTTTGATTAGTTGAAGCCTTATGAACAATACCGACCCAAGCGATCTCATGGTGAGGCCTGAATAACCTGAGGGTCACACCTCCATGCAGACCTGGTTGTTGGTAAGATATATAATGTGTTACACTGACAGGAAGTCGACAGCACAGTCATACGACAGGAATTACTTCCCGGTGACGGTCAATGACCTGTTTTCCTGACATTTTGATTTTGTTTTAATTCAGCAACAAATCTAAAGCCTTGAGGACATTGACTTTGACTTTGAGGACAAGCCTTGCCAGCCTTGAGGGTACCGAGGAATGTGGTCGTATTGAGTTTGGGAGGAGAAGCCCTATTGTTAATGCTTATCAACGTTAGTTGCAACATCTGGATTGCTACCCTGATGTTCATCTGGACGAGAAGAAACAGACCCATCTGGTTCTGTGTCGAGGACCATTGATCAACATGTACTGGACTGACGTGAAAGCTTATTGGGGGTCATGATGAGTGACTCAGAAGTCACCACCATCTACAGGGTGATAAAGGAGGCGCGCTGGTCTGTGGTCAAGTCACTAGACTACCGTTGGTTACAAAGGCGGGGCTCAGAAGCTGAAGCTCGATCCCTCAGTCACACATAGGTGCGTATACACGTAATTTATTTTTAGGCAATTTACAAGCAGCAAGTGAGGCTGAATGCTTGCGAAACCCGATAATTGCTCATTGCTCGCTTGTTGCAGGAGGGGGCATGGAGGGGAGGGAAGTGAGAGGAGGAGGTAGAGATGAGAGGAGTCAGAGAGCGATGTGAGAAGTAAAAGAGAGGTGAGAAAGCGGTGAGTGAAAAGAGAGAAAGGAGAATATGTGATAGGAGTTATAAAAAAGTGAAAGTTCCTTGGCCCAACCGCTTTGACTGGACGGTAGAGAGCCGGTCTCGTTTCATGCAAGTCGGCGTTCAATTCCCGACCGTCCAAGTGGTTGAGCACCATTTCTTCCCTCCGTCCCATCCCAAATCCTTATCCTGATCCCCTTCCATGTGCAATATAGTCGTGATGGCTTGGAGCACTCGCCTCATAATTCTATTCCCTTCACCTGACCCACCATAACGTCAGGAGTATTGAATGATCTGAAAACGGGTTACGGGCTATTCATGCCCGTGCCACCTCTTGGAGTGGCTTAATGTTCATCAATCAATCTGAAAACTGGCACTAATAATAAGTGTTCTCTCCACACGTGCAGCTTGAGTGCTTAGAGGTCTAATCACCTAACAATACTTATGACAGCACTTAACTGGCACAGAGAACACTTAAGAGACAGGAGACAAAATGATAACGAGGAAGGTAGAGAATCAAACTCGGACTGGCGCCGGGAAACACGCGGATTTCCGCTACGATCTGTCCTACGACTTACACTATTTTTCATATATATCAATGATTAAATCATGGCGGTAGATTCTTAGATGTTAATGTTAGCAGATGACGCCATATTGATGAGAAGAGTCGGAACAAAAGAAGATGGCATGAAGGTACAAGACAATATAGACATACTTCAGAACTATACCAAGAAATGGCCTCTAGAATTTCGTATCAGCAAATGCAAGATCGTGAAAATGAAAACAGAGAGCATAAGAACTGCATACCATTGCATAATGACTGGAAGTCACTTGCCAGATTCCAAATCTAAAGGAAAAATTCTTTAGAATATCTGTATCACATTTTCTAGTCCCAGACGCATACAAATAAATAACGTCAGTTCAGTAGCCTAAATAAGCAGGGGAATTCAGTGCACTGTACGCTACCTACGTGAGACCAGTTCTTGAATTTGCAGCCCAGCCCCAGCCTCAAAAACCACGTAAAAATCTTGACCTAGGAAACAGAGTTTGCAACAAGTCGTACGTCAAATGGGGTACAAAGAAAAGTTTTTCGAACCAGACTTAAAGACTAGTAGGAGCCAGTTAACTAGCCGAGAAATAAGTTATAAGCGAGAGAGAGAGAGAGAATAAACAATAAACTTACAATATACTAGGTAACTGATAAGATGGAAACGATAAAAGTATTGCAATGAATGCCATAGAAGGAGAGAATATAGCCGGCCTCTGGAGAGACAGCCGGGCCATAGAGGTGTGAGGAAATCATTCCTTTGCGTACAAGTGACAAAAACCAATTCCTTTCCCATTTTAAAAGCACGTATGATATTAGTCATGTGGGTCAGGAAACACGGAGCCCAAGAGCTGAAGCTCAGTCCTACCGGTGAGCAGAAGCTGGTGAGCACGCGAGCGCGCGCACTCACACACACTGCGCCGCTTAGATAGTCAGCATGCAAACTAAAGTATAATATAATGGACGAGATCACAAAGCTTTAGAAAAGTTATAAAAGTAAAAAAAAAATTCAGCTGTAGTGAAGAATATATGAATATTCTTTACCATATTTTTCCTTATTTAATATTCAGATTTCTTTTGTCACATAAATTATTCGAGGAAATTAAGAACAAATTATGTTATCATAAACCAGTTGTAGACTAAAAATTTCTCTCGTATTATAGAGCTAATTATTAAGTTGAATTAACACGAACAAAAAAAATTAATAAAATTAGTGGACAGGTTTTGGGTGCGGGGAGAAATGGTTGACTGTGGCAGGGAAACTGTCCTGAATTAGAGTGTAAAGTGTCGTATCTCCCCTCCCGGCCTCCCTGCCGAGGCGGACACTCGTCTCTATGACCTCTTCTCCAGAGTCGACTTTGGTTTTTTCTGTGAGCGACGATGAGGAGCAAAGCATACTCTTGCCCCTGAATGTCGGCGGGCTGGTGGCAGGAGGAAGAGAGGGAACCTAGGGAGAGTGGGGGGGGGAACCTAGGGAGAGTTGGGGGAACCTAGGGAGAGTGGGGGGGGAACCTAGGGAGAGTTGGGGGAACCTAGGGAGAGTGGGGGGGGAACCTAGGGAGAGTGGGGGAACCTAGGGAGAGTGGGGGGGGAACCTAGGGAGAGTGGGGGAACCTAGGGAGAGTGGGGGGGAACCTAGGGAGAGTTGGGGGAACCTAGGGAGAGTTGGGAACCTAGGGAGAGTTGGGGGAACCTAGGGAGAGTTGGGAACCTAGGGAGAGTTGGGGGAATCTAGGGAGAGTGGGGGAACCTAGGGAGAGTTGGGGGAATCTAGGGAGAGTGGGGGAACCTAGGAAGAGTTGGGGGAATCTAGGGAGAGTGGGGGAACCTAGGAAGAGTTGGGGGAATCTAGGGAGAGTGGGGGAACCTAGGGAGAGTAGGGGGAACCTAGGGAGAGTGGGGGGAACCAGAGGAAGGGGGAAGGGGAACACCAGGAAAAGAGGCACCAGGGTAGAGTCGGGGGGGATGCAAGGAACATGGGTACACCGGGGAGGGGTACCATGGGGGGAGCCAGGGGGTGGTAGGGGAGGTGGCACAGGGGAAAGCCAGGGGGTGGTAGGGGAGGTAGCACAGGGGGAAGCCAGGGGGTGGTAGGGGAGGTGGCACAGCGGGGAGCTAGAGGGTGGTAGGGGAGGTGGTGCAATAGTGGCGCCTCTGCTTCTGTTCCACAGATATGACACTCTTTAACTATTGGGTTCATTACCTCACAGCAGCACTTGTAACCAAGTCTGAGTCTGTGTATGGCTACTGCAATGTCTCTGGATATCTTTTTGTCAGGCTTGAAAGAGGAGTACCCAGTGGCTTGTTCATACCATATCGCAGTGGATCTTCCATCCGCTACTTTGGCTCTGTGGCGACTTTTGATAGTTGGGAGTATTTTATTCTTGATTTGCTCCTTAATTTGTGAACTTTCTGAACCCTTATGGCTGGTGTTATACTTCTCTTCCTCTTCCATGTTCTTCACCAATCTCTGATTAATTATTTAATTAATAATTAATCAAAAATAATTAATTATTTAATTCTTAATTAATCACCCCACACCCACCACCCCCACATCCACCACTCCCACACCCACCATATCCACACTCACACTCCCCACCACCCCCACACTCACCACAGCACACTCACCACGCCTGACGCCTGACAGCTGGGTGGACAGCACTTCGTATTCGTAGTCCTGAGGTTCCGGGTTCGATCCCGGGTGGAGGCGGAGACAAATGGGCAAAATGTTTCATTCACCCTGAGGCCCCTGTTACCTAGCAGTAGATAGGTACCTGGGAGTTATACAGCTGTTACGGGCTGCTTCCTGGGGGTGGAGGCCTGGTCGAGGACCGGGCCACGGGGACACTAAGCCCCGAAATCACCTCAAGATAATCTCGAGATATAACCCCCACACACCACAGCACACTCACCACCCCCACACCCACCACACCCACACCCACACCCCCCCACTCCTAACCCCCCCACCCCCCCCCACCCACCACTCCCCCCCACCTACCACCCTCCCCTTAACAACGATCCCAAACACGTACCAACTCAGTAATTAATTCTGAAACTTAGCTCCGATATTTTAGGATCAGTTTACGAAGATTTGAGAGCTAATGTAACTGCCGTTTTTATCCCAATTAATCACTTTCCCTTTGTGATATCTGATACTTCCCCCCCCCCTCCTCCTTCCCCTAGAGTGTTGATAATTACTTAGCAAATTTACAATGATTTACACCAGAACTTTATCTTCCTGAAAATTATGCTGTAGGAATAGATTATGTTATATATAGCAACATTGTGTTTAGTCATGACCCGAGGGCCTGTTATCAGGTTATATTTTTGGTGATCTATTGAGACCTGGAGAATTAATTTATATATTAAAAAAAACATGTATCAATTAAGATGTGTGTATATTTACCTGTTTATATTAACCCATTTGTGCCTCCAGGATAGAATTGTTAGCTCCTGGATGAGTCATGGTAAATAGGAATCTTATGTTAAAAAATGTACGGAGTGTACGAAAAAAAAAACAGAACACTGGGATTTGTTCCCGACGTGTACGCAACAATGTGTACAGTTATATTTGTCAGCTATTTATTGGGCTGGACCCATTTGGATAATGAAGTTCAGAGTTGGTCTCCGTACTATAGACTAAACATAAATTCCCTTGAACACGTACAGAGAAGAAAACCAGCGTTATTCCCAGTGTTCAGAACCTCCCATTAGGAAGACAGTTTAAAAATACTTAATTTGCATTCTGTAGAGAGAGAGAATAAGAGATGACATGACTGTAGCGTATAAATGGACGGAAGGTATAACAAGCGGGCTATATATATAAGCTTTTAAATTAATCTCCACAAAATAGAACACGAAACAATGGATATAAATTGAAAAAATAGTTAGATTCAGGAATATCCGGGAAAAATACTGGTTTGGAAACAGGGTTGTTGATTTATGGTACAAATTACCGAGTTGTATAATAGATGTAGGAACGCTGGATTATTTCTAGGGTTGGTTAAATATATATATGAATGAGTTTATGTGGATATAAATAGCTGCCGCGTGTGGGCGAATACACCTTCTGCAGCTTCCTATATTTTTGCGTTCTTTGGTTTGTGTTCTGTATTGGTGTTGCAATCTCTTGTTCTGCCAGTGTTGCAGTCTATTTTCAATTTATATGGTATACTGCGTTCCTGTCCTTTGCTTAGAATGTTTTTAAATAAGTTATATTTTGAATCCACATCGAAATCTCTTTTTACTTCACCTATCGCTAGGTTGACGTCTCGCTCCAAGACCGGCCCACACCCCATGCCCAAGACTTTCCAATCTATTTGACCCAAAAAATATCTTAGGCTATTAAAATCACCTTTCCGAAAATCTGGCACTTTAACAGAATTTACTCCTACAGACCTATTCCATTCTATGCTAAATCTGATTTTTTTATGATCACTGTTCCCTAGCTCACTCCCTATTTCGATGTCATTAATTTGTGTTTCCCTGTTATGTAACATTAAATCTAAAATATTATTTTCCCACGTTGGTTCCCTAATGTGTTGTGAAAGCAAGCAATCGTCAATTAATTCTAACAAATCTTCTGCTTCATTATTACCTGTTCTGTTAAATCAGTTTATTCCACTAAAATTATAGTTACCCATGACAGAAATACTCTTAGACCTAGATGCTCTAGATATTTCATCCCATAGATGTTTTGCTTCCGTCCTGTCTAAGTTTGGTGGCCTGAATATAACTCTTATTATAAAATTATTTGCTTTTTCGTTTAATTCTATCCAAATAGTTTCTGTGTGTGGCTCAGTTTTGATTCCAATGGTTGATCAACCAATTGTTTTCCCTGTTGAACCCAAATCAACAGGGTTGTTGATTTGTGGAACCAATTACCACGTAACGTAGTTGAGGTGGAAACAATCCCTTGGTGGTTTTAAGCGTGGGTTGAACATGTATTTGAATGAGATCGGATGGTTATAAATAAGAACTGCCTCGTATGGGCTAATAGGCCTTCTGCAGTTACCTCTATTCTTCTGTTATTATGAGAGAAACCAAAGCAGCCCAGTAGTTTTTTCAGTGATAGTTCTGCGCGGGCCCCTAAGCCTCTGGCTGGCTCCCTAAGTTTTACTCGTTTCTGTTTTACTTAGGCGGAGTATGAGTATTTATGATTCGTATGGTCGCTTCAGTAAGATTTTGTCCCATATGTTTTAAGAACTTGTTCTGCTCTATTGAATCTAAGTTGAAATGATAATGGGTTTGTAACTGTGCACCGTGTTAGATAATGTTCCAGTAGTCTGGCATTTCTCCACAGTTCTGAGCCCAGTAGTGGTGAGAAGTATTAAGGTCATGAACACAAATACAGATGGAAATACAAATAAAGAGGTAGAGTTACAGGAAAGAGTGATGGAAGATCAGGCACATATTCCAGTTCATTCCATATATTCCGGTTCGTTCAGAACACAGCTTTGAGTACTAACATTAAATATCAACGATACGGCTTATAATAACTACTATCTAGAGCCCGTTGGAATAGATTTTCCAGCGGTCCAGTTCATGTGTTTCCAGTATTACCTTGACGGGTGTTTATCTCCCTCTGATCCCAGTAACCCAGCTCCTCTGCTTCCAGCGTAGCCTTGTCCTTAGGTCGAGCTCCTCGTTCTCCAAGTCAGCCACATCGCAACATCTCCGTGTCTCTACCAATTACAAAACATTATTTGCCTCTAAATATTAACCACAAAACATCCAGGTTTTGAACTCATCTACTCATCGTCGTCATGGAACATGTTGATCTTCATTCACTGTCACCAGGGAACTGTGTGAATGGTAATGGCCGATAATAACAAGGAGATGAATGATAATCGCAGCTTTGGAGAGAGAAAGTGAGGGGAAGTGGGGGTGTGGAGGGAATTGTCATCGTGTGATAGCGTGTGACTGGGGTGATAGCGTGTGACTGGTGTGATAGCGTGTGATTGGTGTCATAGCGTGTGACTGGGGTGATAGCGTGTGACTGGTGTGATAGCGTGTGACTGGGGTGATAGCGTGTGACTGGTGTGATAGCATGTGACTGGTGTGATAGCATGTGACTGGTGTGATAGCGTGTGACTGGTGTGATAGCGTGTGACTGGTGTGATAGCGTGTGACTGGGATGATAGCGTGTGACTGGTGTGATAGCGTGTGACTGGTGTCATAGCGTGTGACTGGGGTGATAGCGTGTGACTGGTGTGATAGCGTGTCACTGGTGTGATAGCGTGTGACTGGTGTGATAGCGTGTGACTGGTGTGATAGCGTGTGACTGGTGTGATAGCGGGTGACTGATGTGATAGCGTGTGACTGGGGTGATAGCATGTGACTGGTGTGATAGCGTGTGACTGGTGTGATAGCATGTGACTGGTGTGATAGCGTGTGACTGGTGTGATAGCGTGTGACTGGTGTGATAGCGTGTGACTGGGGTGATAGCGTATGACTGGTGTGATAGCGTGTGACTGGGGTGATAGCGTATGACTGGTGTGATAGCGTGTGACTGGTGTGATAGCGTGTGACTGGTGTGATAGCGTATGACTGGTGTGATAGCGTATGACTGGTGTGATAGCGTATGACTGGTGTGATAGCGTGTGACTGGGGTGATAGCGTGTGACTGGTGTGATAGCGTGTGACTGGTGTGATAGCGTATGACTGGTGTGATAGCGTATGACTGGTGTGATAGCGTGTGACTGGGGTGATAGCGTGTGACTGGTGTGATAGCGTATGACTGGTGTGATAGCGTGTGACTGGTGTGATAACGTATGACTGGTGTGATAGCGTGTGACTGGTGTGATAGCGTATGACTGGTGTGATAGCATGTGACTGGTGTGATAGCGTGTGACTGGGGTGATAGCGTGTGACTGGTGTGATAGCGTGTGACTGGTGTGATAGCGTGTGACTGGTGTGATAGCGTGTGACTGGGGTGATAGCGTGTGACTGGGGTGATAGCGTGTGACTGGGGTGATAGCGTGTGACTGGGGTGATAGCGTGTGACTGGGGTGATAGCGTGTGACTGTGAAGGCGGTTGTCAGTGTGAAGCTGAAATGCAGCGGAATATATCATGTGGTAATATAGTCATTACTGGCCTTACTGCGGGGCTCATCACGGCATGGAACCCGATAGCAGGAGCCTGAGGTGAGGGTGAGGTAGGAGGGAGGCTCACTGGTGAGGTGAAGAGGGAGGCTCACTGGTGAGGTGATGAGGGAGGCTCACTGGTGAGGTGATGAGGGAGGCTCACTGGTGAGGTGATGAGGGGGGCTCACTGGTGAGGTGATGAGGGAGGCTCACTGGTGAGGTGATGAGGGAGGCTCACTGGTGAGGTGATGAGGGAGGCTCACTGGTGAGGTGATGAGGGAGGCTCACTGGTGAGGTGATGAGGGAGGCTCACTGGTGAGGTGATGAGGGGGGCTCACTGGTGAGGTGATGAGGGAGGCTCACTGGTGAGGTGATGAGGGAGGCTCACTGGTGAGGTGATGAGGGAGGCTCACTGGTGAGGTTTTGAGGGAGGCTCACTGGTGAGGTGATGAGGGAAGCTCACTGGTGAGGTTTTGAGGGGGGCTCACTGGTGAGGTTTTGAGGGGGACTCACTGGTGAGGTGATGAGGGAGGCTCACTGGTGAGGTGATGAGGGAAGCTCACTGGTGAGGTGATGAGGGAGGCTCACTGGTGAGGTGATGAGGGAGGCTCACTGGTGAGGTTTTGAGGGGGACTCACTGGTGAGGTGATGAGGGAGGCTCACTGGTGAGGTTTTGAGGGGGACTCACTGGTGAGGTGATGAGGGAGGCTCACTGGTGAGGTGATGAGGGAGGCTCACTGGTGAGGTGATGAGGGAAGCTCACTGGTGAGGTGATGAGGGAGGCTCACTGGTGAGGTGATGAGGGAGGCTCACTGGTGAGGTGATGAGGGAGGCTCACTGGTGAGGTGATGAGGGAGGCTCACTGGTGAGGTGATGAGGGAAGCTCACTGGTGAGGTTTTGAGGGGGGCTCACTGGTGAGGTGATGAGGGAGGCTGACTGGTGAGGTGATGAGGGAGGCTCACTGGTGAGGTTTTGAGGGGGGCTCACTGGTGAGGTTTTGAGGGGGACTCACTGGTGAGGTGATGAGGGAGGCTCACTGGTGAGGTGATGAGGGAGGCTCACTGGTGAGGTGATGAGGGAGGCTCACTGGTGAGGTGATGAGGGAGGCTCACTGGTGAGGTGATGAGGGAGGCTCACTGGTGAGGTGATGAGGGAGGCTCACTGGTGAGGTGATGAGGGGGGCTCACTGGTGAGGTGATGAGGGGGGCTCACTGGTGAGGTGATGAGGGAGGCTCACTGGTGAGGTAGGAGGGGAGCTCACTGGTGAGGTGATGAGGGAGGCTCACTGGTGAGGTGATGAGGGAGGCTCACTGGTGAGGTGATGAGGGAAGCTCACTGGTGAGATGATGAGGGGAGGGCTCACTGGTGAGGTGATGAGGGAGGCTCACTGGTGAGGTGATGAGGGAGGCTCACTGGTGAGGTGGTGAGGAAGGAGAGTCAAATTATACTGACGACCCCAAAATTATGAGGTCCCAAGAAGTGAAGTTCGATCACTGTAAACAAAGATATAATTTGTACACAAAATCTCTCTGTGTTTGCACTGTATTTGTACTCAGATATGCACAGTGTTACATTACAAGCACCAATCAAGACCTAATTTATTAAATAGGGAAGAAAAGACATATATTCCCGCTTCCTTATTATAATAAGCAGCGAGAATGCTCAAGTAATTGGAGATTATTTTACTAATGGCAGCTCCGTCAATGGATGGTTTTTGTTGTTGTTATTATACGCCTAAGGTAATTATATAACTTGTTATGGTAATAACATGCACCTTGGTTAATGATGCGTCATTTTGGAAACAACAAAATTTGCGGAAAAGATAGGGATAAAATATAATATTATTTTAAGAAATTAAAGTACAACATTGGTCATATGTATATGTATATATATATATATATATATATATATATATATATATATATATATATATATATATATATATATATTATGACCATATGAGTCATAAGTACTCATACTCCGCTTAAGTAAAACAGAAACAATCAAAACTTAGTGGGCCAGCCAGAGGCTTAGGGCCCGCGCATGAATAGCCACGAAAAAAATCACCACCATCACCACATCACCACCACCACCATCACCACCACCACCACCATCACCACCACCACCACCATCACCACCACCATCATCATCATCACCACTACCACCATCATCATCATCACCACCGCCACCGCCCCATCACTATCATTACCACCACCACCATCCCCATCACAACTATCACCGTGACCACCATCACCATGACCACCATCACCACCACCACCACCATCAACACCATGACCACCACCATCACCACCACCACCGCCCCATGACCACCACCATCACCACCACGACCACCACCGTCACCATACAGACGTGAACGTGGTCAGAACAATTCTCTCATCACTAGGAGCCAGGTCTGCCTCCCTACACAACATGGCCCGGGTGCCAATTAAGTGTTACAGCTTCACGACAAGTCCCTAGACAGGGTTAACGAGCCTAGTCCACCTTACTGCTCTGGTAACGCTGAATATGGACCCTGACAATAATAGGTTTGTGAAACAGTGAGTATATAGGGTTCTGGGAACAATGAATGTTGGGTTATGGGAACAATGAGTACGGAGTTCTGGGAACAGTGAAAATAAGATTCAGACAACAGTGTACATTCTGCTGTGGCAACAGTGGATGTTCTCTGATAACAACAGTGAGTATATCTAAGTGGCAACAGTTGATATTCTGCTGTGGCAACAGTACATGTTCTGCTCTGGAGGCAACGGTGGATATTTATTTTTGGCAGCAATGGATATGGATCTTGTGACCCTGCCTGAGCATGGAGCCTTTGCCCTTGCATGAGTAAGGAGCTATTGAGTTCATGTACACGTATGGGGCTCATTTTTTTATTAACACATTTAGGTACATCTGTATTTGTGCAGCTACCCTAGACTATATGAAGGGGAGTAGTGTCAAAAAGCTAGCTACGTGATGCTGAAAATCCCCATCACACAGGATGGTTAGTCATACAGAGGCAAGTGATAAGTAGTCTGCACTGGCAGACTCTTGGTGCATTATGAGGATATCATCATGAACACAAAATGTTCATGATGGTTACCTTACCTTCACCTTGAGGTGCTTTCGGGGCTTAGCGTCCTCGTAACCCGGTCGTCGACCATGCCTCCTGGTTGTTGGATTGGTCGACCAGGCAGTTGGACGCGGCTGCTCGCAGTCTGACGTATGAGTCACAGCCTGGTTGATCATGTATCCTTTGGAGGTGCTTGTCAAGTTCTCTCTTAAATACTGTGAGGGGGTCGGCCAGTTATGCCCCTTACGTGTAGAGGAAGCGTGTTGAACAGTCTCGGGCCTCTGATGTTGATAGTTCTCTCTCAGAGTTCTGGAGGTTAGTCCGAAGGTTAGTCATACAGGGCCATACGTTCATTAGCCAGCATTGACAAATTTTGGGTGCATTATGAGGATATGTTCAAGAACACGAGAGTGAATAAAGTAATTGCAAAGCTCCAGGTACCTCATGCCAATGGGTCTGAATGGTCTAATAACTGGACATTCGGTGATGTAGTGTGGGAGATCATGCCGCAGTTCCTGCTCACAGAGTTTGCACCTGGAGTGCTCAGGATTGGGAGATCCGTCACCTGCAGCCACCTGTCACAGGTGGCATGTGTGCGTATCCTGCATGTATGTGACCGTGTGTGTATCCTGCATGTGTGTGACCGTGTGTGTGTATCTGCATGTGTGTGTGACCGTGTGTGTATCCTGCATGTGTGTGACCGTGTGTGTGTATCTGCATGTGTGTGTGATCGTGTGTGTATCCTGCATGTGTGTGACCGTGTGTGTATCGTGCATGTGTGTGTGTATCTGCATGTGTGTGTGACCGTGTGTGTATCGTGCATGTGTGTGTGTATCTGCATGTGTGTGTGACCGTGTGTGTATCCTGCATGGTGACCGTGTGTGTATCCTGCATGTGTGTGGCCGTGTGTGTATCGTAGGTGAGTGTACGCGTGCTGTGAGTGTTCCTCCCGTGTACACAGGTGAGGACCTACACACAGACGTGAACTAAGTGTCGCGTGGTGTGAGCTCATTATAGCACCTCAGACTACCACTCCCCCCAACCCTTACCCTTACCCTTACCCCTCCCCTTATTTTCGTCTCTCACACCTTTCTCCTCACCCCCATCCCCCTCAACCTCATCACTCATGCCACTACCCCACCTTGACCCTCCCACACCTCTCACCCCCCGCCCCCCCTCCTCCTCAACTCTCACAACCAATCTCTCATACCCCCCCCCCCCCCACCACCCTAACTTCTCACTCTCACCTCACCAAAATTGTCACACCCTTCATTACCTCCCTCAATCCCCTCCTAGCACTTCCCTCACCTTCCCTCACTCACACCCACCTCTCACAATACACCGTCCCCTACCCATTTTCACATCAATCCCTCCCCCCACCTCTCACCCCACTCCACTCCCCCCACCTCTCACAACACCTACTCCCCCACCTGTATAACTGCTGTGCCTCGTCTTCCTGGTTAATCTTTATCTTTCTTCCCTCCCCCCCCCCCCCTCCTCCTCCTCTTCTTCCTCTTTTCATCCTCCTTCGCTCTTTTCTTCCTCGTTTGCCTCTTACTGTTTTCTCTTCTCTCATTTCTTCTTCCTCCTTCTCATTCTGAATCTTTATTCTTCTACAACAATCTCTTCTTTTTCATTATCCTTTTCTGGTCTTTATTCTTTACTATCTTCCTTCTTCCTCCTCCCTTCCTCACTTCCTTCCCTCATATAACTTACTCATTCTCCTCCTCCTCCTCCTCCTTTTTTTTAAACTAAATCTAGGGTTCATTAGGGGAGTCCAGTGAGCTTCCTGGGGAAAACTGCAAGCAAGAGCGGTAATCCTACCTCAGCTCAGTTGAAACCTGCTCCTAGAGACCATTTAGTTCATAAGCCTATTATATGCATCATTAGGAAGAAACTTTATTCATTAGGTAACAGTCATATAAGGAACCGGATGAGTCCATAGTCAACTGTGTTCCAGAGCCTTCATGTGATCAGTTGATCTCTCGTGTATCAACCTGTTAAGTGAACATGTTCCAGATGCGAGTCAGCCTACGAATGAATGATCGCTGATATTCTTGAGAAAGGCAGTTCCAACATGAGACTGTTGAAGGTTGAGAGCCTGGTGCTACGTGTGCCAACTACTGGTTGTCCACGGAGTTGGGCCAAGTGAAGAACTTTGAGAATGTTGGCCTTGTACATGACAGTAAGACCACCAACGTCACGACGGTGTTGCAAGCTGTTCCCACCAGATTTGGTCAAGTCTAGAGATGAGCCTTCTTGCACGGGTCTCCACTTTCTCCAAAATTCTCTTGAATAATGGGTGGCAGGCGATCCAGGAGAGGGGTGCATACTCTAGATGAGAGCGGACGTGTGCTTCATGTAAGGTTCAGCAGCCCGAGCTGTCAGGAAGGTGTGAGATGCGCCGTAGGGCTGTAAGTTTCCCGGCTGCCTTTTGGGCTAGGTAAAGCACGTGACATTTCATTGCCATTGAAGTGTCGAACTTCATTCCCAAAATGTCAGTTTCATCTGGGAACTCTAGGTTTTTTTGCCCCATATTTGCAAGCTTGTCCGGTTTGCCATGTGCAGTTTAGTTATCATCATCGCCTGTGTTTTCTCAGCCACAAATGTGACCTGCCACATCCTACCTCAGGTAAAAGATGGCAGGTCTCTCTCTTCCTCTCTCTCTATCTGTCTTTCTGTTTCTCCGTCTCTCCTCTCAATCTCTCTCTCTCTCCACTCTTCCTCTCTCTTCCGAACGTCGTTTGAGTAAAGGAGAGAGAGGTGACATGATACTTATAAAATACTCTGGATGATTGACAGAGACGAAAAGAGATGTTCAAAGTGAACACCAATTGAAAATAAAGGAATGGATGGATGCTTATCAGAAGAGTCAGGCCAATATATGGAAGTTTTCTTTTAACGTAAGATTAGTGGAAAATGGAGAAAACTTCATGAGCAAAATGTGGAAACGAAATCTATTCATAATTTTAAATTAAACATGACACGAATAAGGCAGAAGTCATTGCATTAGACAACCACCAGCTAGAAAGGCGGTGTCCAAGAGCTTCAGCTCTATCCTGTAGTCACATATAGATGAGTACAAACAGGCAAGTACACTAAACAGGGGTACAGGGGGTCAACGCCCTCGGCTTACAGTCGAGAGACCCGGGTTCATACCCCGGCTTGATCCTGCAGGCATAAATAGTAATTACACAAAAAGTAAGTATACACACCATTGTCAGCCATGAGAGCCTTAGCAACAAAGAAGACGGCTTTCTATCTTATTTTTCTATCTTCTTTCCCTCTTCTTTCTAAGATGGCTACAAAGAAGAGGGAATGAGCTGTAGATGAGACGAAGCGTCACTGGTAAGAAACGGATAAAACAGAGGCAAAAGATATGTAGACATCCATGGGTCGGGAACTACTGTATTATGGGTCGGGAACTACTGTATTATGGGTCGGGAACTACTGCATAATGGGTCGGGAACTACTGCATAATGGGTCGGGAACTACTGCATTATGGGTCGGGAACTACAGCATTATGGGTCGGGAACTACTGCATTATGGGTCGGGAACTACTGCATTATGGGTCGGGAACTACTGCATTATGGGTCGGGAACTACAGCATTGTGGGTCGGGAACTACTGCATTATGGGTCGGGAACTACTGCACTATGGGTCGGGAACTACAGCATTATGGGTCGGGAACTACTACATTAGATGACCAACAGCTGGTGAGGTCCAAACACCTGATGTTATATAGGTCCTGCTGGCACGTTTAGATTAGTACACACACACACACAACTATGTAATTACTCAACAACTATTCTGACAACCTATTTATAAAACAACTTAACTACAATAATACCAGCAATCAAGCTGCATAACTACCTTAACTACCTGTATCTCTACTTGCAAAATTACCATACCACCAAACTCCATACTTGCTCAACTGTCTTATTTCCCATCTTTACTACTTCTTGACAACATAATATCGCGAGTGTTGCCAATTTAACCAACTACTACACACCTAAACTACCCGATTGCCTAATTACCGCCAAACCTACCACATGACTTCCCAGCTCCCAAAATACACAGTCCATTACCAGACATAATTTACACAAATTGCCCCATTAGGCATATTAACATTCACAAACAAAAACATGGTTCACTAATTGCCCATATTCTACTGTTTATCATAGAGAGGTTAACTACCAGCTACAGTAAAATATTTAGGGCACGTAACTATTATAATTACGCATCCAAGGGTATCGTTAACAGGGGAAACAAAGGGTCGTTGATTAATGGACGCTCAATATCAGAGATACGGATAATGGTAGAGACACGGAATCGTTAACAGGAAAACTGTTAGTCCAGAAACGAAGAATCGTTAACAAGGACTCTCATGGGTGTTAACGAAGCATCGGCAATAGGGAATCACATAATCCTGAACGAGTGGCCCGGGCCCGTAGCAGAGCAGCGTGGCCCGGACTCGTAGCAGGGCAGCGTGGCCCGGACTCGTAGCAGGGCAGCGTGGCCCGGACCCGTAGCAGGGCAGCGTGGCCCGGACTCGTAGCAGGGCAGCGTGGCCTGGACTCGTAGCAGGGCAGCGTGGCCCGGACTCGTAGCAGGGCAGCGTGGCCCGGACCCGTAGCAGGGCAGCGTGACCCGGACTCGTAGCAGGGCAGCGTGGCCCGGACCCGTAGCAGGGCAGCGTGGCCCGGACTCGTAGCAGGGCAGCGTGGCCCGGACCCGAAGCAGGGCAGCGTATGGGACCATGAGCCGGGAAGCGCGGGAAAGACAGTGGAGATCACTGGCGGGTTCGAAGCCGAGCCATGAGGTATATCGCTGCTGTGGTCCCCGGCGAGGCCCGCTGGATTAATTTTTCATCTTTGCCAATTTTTGTGGTGAGGTGAGAGTGGTGTAATGGACAGGTGGAGTGACAGGTGATAACGCACCTGAGGGGAGGGTGTGGAGGGGAGCTGGGGTGGGGGATGTGGGGTATCAGAAGTAGGGGAGAGGTTTTACGGGGGAACGGGAGGACAGGAGAGTGGGTGGGACAGGAGTTTGGTAGAGGGAAAGGGGGGAAACAAAATAGGGAGGAGGGGCGGGTAGGGGAACCGGGAAGGAGCGAACATGAGTGGTGGAGGAAGGCGAAGATGAGAAGAACAAGAAAGTGGAAGGGTAATGGTGAAAGAGGTGGGAAGGGGAACAAAAGAGGGAAGGGGGAGGCTGGTGAACTAGCAGGAAGTGGGAGAAGAGAAGTAATGGTAAAGGAGAAAGGAGTTGGGCAAATTGGAATAGTAATTGAGGAAAATAAATTGTATAGTGATAGGGATACAATGAACACGGAGCGGGGAAGAGGTTTAAAAAGAAAAAAATATAAAAATGTAGGGAGAACGAAATGAACTGATGGAGGGGGAGAGAGATCAAACAGGAGAGAGGCGAAGGAACCAGAGGAAGGTGAAAAAGGAACAGGCGAGAGAGGGAAGGGAGATGAGACAGGAAAAGTAAAGAAAGTAAAAGTTGTCTCAACGAGGCAACAAAAGAGACTGACTTTACTAGAAACCTTAGACAACCCGGTTGACAGGAGCCCGCCACACACACACACACACACACACACACACACACACACACACACACACACACACACACACACACACGGATCTATCCTGTGACAAATGGAATGCATTAGGCAGTGATGTGGTGGAGGCTGACTCCATACACAGTTTCCAGTGTAGATATGATAGAGCCCAATAGGCTCAGGAACCTGTACACCTGTTGATTGACGGTTGAGAGGCGGGACGAAAGAGCCAAAGCTCAATCCCCGCAAGCACAAATAGGTGTAGGGAGAAGGAGGCCAGATACATGATACCATTTGGATGATGAAAACATTCAAGAATCAGAGATAGAGAGAAAGACCTGGGGGTTGACGCCAGACCTGTCCCCTAAAGCCCCTATCAATAGTCCATATCTAGTCTAGCATAAGATTAAACTGGGAAAGGTTCAAAGGTTTGCCACAAGACTACCCGAACTGAGGGGTATGAGCTACGAGGACAGACTACGGGAATTAAACCTCACGTCACTGGAAGACAGAGGAGTAAGAAGGGACATGATTACCACATACAAGATTCTCCGAGGAATTGATACGGTAGATAAAGACAGACTATTTAACTTAAGGAGTACATGCTCTAGGTGGCACATGTGGAAATTGAGTGCCCAAATGAGCTATAGACATTATAAAAAACTTGCTTAGTGTCAGAGTAGTTGACAAATGGAATGCATTAGAAAGTGATATGGTGCAGGCCGACCCCATACACAGTTTCATGTGTAGATATGATAGAGCCCGGTAGGCTCAGGAACCTGTACATCTGTTGACTGACAGTTGAGAGGGGGGTCTCAAAAGCCAGAGGTCAACCCCCGCAAGCACAACTAGGAGAGTTCAACTAGGTGAGTACATATACACACATAGGGCGGGGTACAAGAGCTAATAGCTCGATTCTGCAGACACAAATAGTAAATACACAACTACCATGTATTATGAATTAAGCGAACAAGACCGGTGAGGTATATAATAAAGATATAAACTACTTTTTATTCGTCTCGCGTGCTAGTAAGCTGATAAACCTGTCACGCTGAATTAGCTGCGACATGTCACACACACACACACACACCCACACACACACACACACACACACACACACACACACACACACACACACACACACACACACACACACACACACACACACATACACACACACACACATGGACGGGAGGAAGGGAAGAAGGGAGAGAGAATTGGAGGGAGAACGGGGGGGGCGAGAGTGTGGGTAAGAGGAAGGGATGGAGGGAGAATGGGAGAGGAGGAGGAGAGAAAAGGTGGGAGGGAGTAAGAGAGAATGGAAGGGTGAAAGAGTATGGGAGCGAGAAAGGGAGAGAGAAGCGAAGGATGAGCAAACAGAAGGCAGAGAGAACCAGAAGAAGGTTGAGAGAGAGAGAGAGAGAGAGAGAGAGAGAGAGAGAGAGAGAGAGAGAGAGAGACCCAAATTAAACCAGTGGACGGGTTGGTGACTTTTCTTCGTGTATTAGAATTTAAAATCAAGGAAAATTATTAATAAAAACTGCTACATGTATATCAATTGAAAAATAAATAAATTGAAGACAGAAATAAATGCGGTGAAGAATATTTTAACTCACAGCTGTGAAATTAGTAACTAAATTTTCTTCCACAAAAAAGGCAATTAATAGAAAAGACACAGGACACAGGGAGAGGCCTACTTAACTAGGTCATTAGTAATTACATCGTTGTCTACAACAGTAATGATTTATATGATTCTTCCTGATTTTATGTTTATAAATTGTTTACCACACACTCCTCACATCTCCAGCAACCTGTCCTCTTAAAAATAACGTCGCTTTTGGCCGTTTGCCCGTATGGCCGAAAGTGGACGTAATTTGAAATTGAAAATAAAATTGGGATTTTTTTTCAACAACAGATAGTTAAGGGTCCTCTGGTAGGTTAGGTGGGCAGGAAATTCTCATAAAGTTTCAAATTTGTATGAAAAATGTTAATTGAAAGTTTCCTCTCCTAACCTTACCGAGTAGGCCGGACGACTCAAACGGAAATCGGGACAGTACGTCACATTTGTGAGTCGATTTCAGTTCAAATTACGTCCACTTTTGGCCATAGCGCGCATACGAGCGAAAAGCGGCGCTATTTTTAAGAGGACGGGTTTCTCCAGAGGCTCAGAGCCTTACCCAAGAATACATTTCTAGCTTAAAATCTTAAATCTTCCTATTTCCAGGGGAAGCCAATCCAAACACTTCTACATAGTGAACCAATTACATCCTCTCTCAAGGCACTCAAAACTGTGTGAGTGTGCTTGTACATCATGTGTCAGCTCATCAGCTTATGTGAGCGTGTGTGCATGTATGCGGACTTGTGTGTTATAGTAGTATGCTATTGTTTGGGACAGGAAATCTGGTAGCCTTATAAAAGTCCCCTTAGCCAATGGGCTGAAACAGTAAGCGTTGCTTCCCCATCCAGACACTGACCAGACACAGTAGTGTTTAACCTGACCGACTAAGGCGTCTTCCTTTGCATGTATCCGTGCGTGTGAGAGAATTATTTGTTGTGATGACCAAACCACACATTAGAAAATGGGGGAAAACGACGACGTTTCGGTCCGTCTTGGACCATTATCAAGTCATTACACGGCTTGATAAGGGTCCACGATGGACCGAAACGTCGTCGTTTTCCCCCATTTTCTAATGTGGTTTGGTCATCATGTCTTCAGCTCCGTTGTTGTGACTCATCGTCTGTTTGTAGTGAATATCTAAATATGTTTACATATCTGTATACATGCTTGCCTCTGTATATGTATCCAGCTTGCTTGTGTATATGTATCCTTCTTGCTTGCGCATATGTATACTGTTTGTCTGTGTATATATCCAGTTTGTCTGTGCATATGTATCCAGTTTGCCTGAGCATATGTATCCAGCTTGCCTGCGCATATGTATCCAGCTTCCCTGGGAATATGTATCTACTTTGCCTGAGCATATGTATCCATTTTGTCTGAGCATATGTATCCAGCTTGCCTGTGCATATGTATCCAGCTTCTCTGAGCATATGTATCCAGTTTCCCTGGGCATATGTATCCAGCAAACTGAATACATATGTATCCAGTTTGCCTGTACATATGTATCCAGCTTGCCTGCGTTAGCAAGCAATACGCTGTTGCTATAATACATGGTCAATAAACCCTTTCAAGTTCATCGATAGATTACCCTGTATAATTAACTGAGCTTTTGACTCGACATCGTATATTCGTATTTATACAAATATTAAATATGAATTTATTATATTTTTGCAGAATTTCAAATTAAATATTTAAAATTTTACTTCCTGTAGTTTTAGTAGTTTATCTGTTATTAGGTGGAAAACGTGAAATAAATCTACAATCCTTCTTAATACAATATATATATATATATATATATATATATATATATATATATATATATATATATATATATATATATATATATATATATATATATATATATATATATATATAGTAATTGTTCACGTATGAACACGACTATGTAAACGGCTTCTTCACTTTCACAGAAACCAGCAATTATGTTTTTTGCGCCCCAGAATTAGCGTGTCGCTGGATGATTGTGAAGGTGTTGTATTTCTCACAGTCTGGGCGCCCCAAGTTGAGTGTGCAACTAACTGGGTTGAAAAATGAATAGACAAATATGCCGCCGACGAGGGAATGGGTGGTTGGCTGGATGGATGAATCGACATACAGCGAAAAGGGTCCATACGGAAAGATCTTGGCCTAATCATTGGCAATATAAATGGTCATAAATCGTTGAGCCAACGGACTTACCAATCCTCTGGGTTCATCTCTGGACGAGGATTGGTAAAGTTTATATACCACATATATTTCCCCTCGTTCACCCGACGATGACTTGGCCCCCACGAGTGTCTAACTTGACACAATAGGTTTCAGGCCATTTATGCTAAGATCACACTTAACACGGGTATTGAATTATCAGGGGAATGCGCCAAGCAATTACGACTATAAAGCACTGAGAAGGGGTCAGGATAAGGATTTGGGATGGGACGAGGGGAAGGAATTGTGCCCAACCACTTGGACGGTTGGGGATTGAACGCCGACCTTCATGGAGCTAGACCGTTGCTCTACCGGCCAGCCCGAGTGGTTAGACACTTAACATAGGAGATGAAGCCCAAAATGTGTCTTATCCTTTCTTGCCCTTACAGGACTATTAACCGTTATTTCAAGCCAGCGAGCTCACCTCGCAGTCCTCGTTAGTGTCACTTGTGATATTAAACTAGTCACTTGTGGCTGGACGGTAGAGCGACGGTCTCGTTTCCTGCAGGTCGGCGTTCAGTCCCCAACCGTCCAAGTGGTTGGGCACCATTCCTTCCCTCTGTCCCATCCCAAAACCTTATCCTGACCCCTTCCCAGTGCTATGTAGTCGTAATGGCTTCTCGCTTTCTGCCGATAGTTTCCTTTCCTTGTGATACTTGAATGCTTTGTAAGATACTGGAGTGTCTCCTGTGATACTGGAGTGTCTCCTGTGATACTGGAGTGTCTCCTGTGATACTGGAGTGTCTCCTGTGATACTGGAGTGTCTCCCATGATACTGGAGTGTCTCCTGTGATACTGGAGTGTCACTTGTGATACTGGAGTGGCTCCTGTGATACTGGAGTGTCTCCTGTGATACTGGAGTGTCACCTGTGATACTGGAGTGTCTCCTGTGATACTGGAGTGTCACTTGTGATACTGGAGTGGCTCCTGTGATACTGGAGTGTCTCCTGTGATACTGGAGTGTCACCTGTGATACTGGAGTGTCTCCTGTGATACCGGAGTGTCTCCTGTGGAACTGGAGTGTCTCCTGTGATACTGGAGTGGCTCATGTGATACTGGAGTGTCTCCTGTGGTACTGGAGTGTGACATGTGATACTGGAGTGTCACCTGTGATACTGGAGTGTCACCTGTGATACTGGAGTGTCACCTGTGATACTGGAGTGTCACCTGTGGTACTGGAGTGTCACCTGTGATACTGGAGTGTCTCCTGTGATACTGGAGAGTCTCCTGTGGTACTGGAGTGTGACCTGTGATACTGGAGTGTCACCTGTGATACTGGAGTGTCACCTGTGATACTGGAGTGTCACCTGTGATACTGGAGTGTCACCTGTGGTACTGGAGTGTCACCTGTGGTACTGGAGTGTCACCTGTGATACTGGAGTGTCACCTGTGATACTGGAGTGTCACCTGTGATACTGGAGTGTCACCTGTGATACTGGAGTGTCACCTGTGGTACTGGAGTGTCACCTGTGATACTGGAGTGTCTCCTGTGATACTGGAGTGTCACCTGTGATACTGGAGTGTCACCTGTGATACTGGAGTTTCACCTGTGAATCTGGAGTGTCTCCTGTGATACTGGAGTGTCTCCTGTGATACTGGAGTGTCACCTGTGATACTGGAGTGTCTCCTGTGATACTGGAGTGGCTCCTGTGATACTGGAGTGTCTCCTGTGATACTGGAGTGTCTCCTGTGATACTGGAGTGTCACCTGTGATACTGGAGTGTCACCTGTGATACTGGAGTGTCACCTGTGATACTGGAGTGTCACCTGTGATACTGGAGTGTCACCTGTGATACTGGAGTGTCTCCTGTGATACTGGAGTGTCTCCTGTGATACTGGAGTGTCTCCTGTGATACTGGAGTGTCTCCTGTGATACTGGAGTGTCACCTGTGATACTGGAGTGTCACCTGTGATACTGGAGTGTCACCTGTGATACTGGAGTGTCTCCTGTGATACTGGAGTGTCTCCTGTGATACTGGAGTGTCTCCTGTGATACTGGAGTGTCACCTGTGATACTGGAGTGTCTCCTGTGATACTGGAGTGTCTCCTGTGATACTGGAGTGTCTCCTGTGATACTGGAGTGTCTCCTGTGATACTGGAGTGTCTCCTGTGATACTGGAGTGTCACCTGTGATACTGGAGTGTCACCTGTGATACTGGAGTGTCTCCTGTGATACTGGAGTGTCACCTGTGATACTGGAGTGTCTCCTGTGATACTGGAGTGTCACCTGTGATACTGGAGTGTCACCTGTGATACTGGAGTGTCTCCTGTGATACTGGAGTGTCTCCTGTGATACTGGAGTGTCTCCTGTGATACTGGAGTGTCTCCTGTGATACTGGAGTGTCACCTGTGATACTGGAGTGTCACCTGTGATACTGGAGTGTCTCCTGTGATACTGGAGTGGCTCCTGTGATACTGGAGTGTCTCCTGTGATACTGGAGTGTCTCCTGTGATACTGGAGTGTCTCCTGTGATACTGGAGTGTCTCCTGTGATACTGGAGTGTCTCCTGTGATACTGGAGTGTCTCCTGTGATACTGGAGTGGTTCCTGTGGTGCTAATGTCTCGTTATAAATACCAGTGTCTCGTTTAAGAGTAGAGTTCGTCGCAAGAGACTACGAGCACCTCGTAAGAGACTTCAAGCACCTCGTCTGAGACTACGAGCACCTCGCAAAAAACAACGAGCACCTCGCAAAAGACTACGAGCACCTCGCAAGAGACTACGAGCACCTCGCAAAAGACTACGAGCACCTCGCAAGAGACTACGAGCACCTCGCAAGAGACTACGAGCACCTCGCAAGAGACTACGAGCACCTCGCAAGAGACTACGAGCACCTCGCAAGAGACTACGAGCGTCACAAGTTCCCTGGCATCGTCACTATACCATAAATTAAGAGGAGGGAACTGGCTCGCGCTCCATTTGAACTGAATTGAATTGGATCAGATCGGATTACCTTTGAAGGCGGGGTTATTAGGATAAACAGGATTGGACAGGATCATGAATGGCGTCGTTATTAGTAGCTCTGAGCCCCATCCTGTTACCTGCGAGGGGGTCAACACACACATAATGAAAACACACGCGGTTAAACTAGCTTAAACGCCACTTGGAGATCAAAAGAAGTGTTCGAGTAGAGATTATTTAGAGCTACGAACAGCTGTCGTAGCTGCAACTTGACAGCTTGGAGGAAAGTGCGAGCGAGTCCCACAGAGGGACAACCTTGTGACACTTTTTTCTAGTGAATCTTAGGCAAGACAACAAAAAAGTCAACTCTGAAATAATCTCAAGGCGTTGGGAATAGCAATGTATTTTTTTAAGCAAGAAAGTCACCAACCGTAGTAAAACAATGACATATATATATATATATATATATATATATATATATATATATATATATATATATATATATATATATATATATATATATATATATATATATATATATATAATCACTCTGGTAACATTACACAGAGACCGTCAGGTCACATAACATAGATCACGATCCGACTCAATAACAGTAACACAACAGATATCACAAGAGAATCAGGCCTCAGGGCTCAGCTCACAGAATACAGATAACATGATCAAATGTCGAAAAATGTTTGTTAAAACCATTTTCATTTTTCTGAAAGCTGACGTTGAAGTCAAGCGAGGCGAGAGTAACGAGGCCCCAGCATGCCTTGGAAATATATATAAACCTTCCATGAAGTACAGTTTTGAAGCAGGCAGTGGCGCGAGAGGTTGTTATATCACAAAAATAATGTTTAAAAGATTGTTTTGATGTTGAGGGCGGCGAGGAGGGCGGGTACATGTTAGAGAAGTTGGTCTTCTCACCAACGTTCTCGCCACAGTGACTGCTGCCTGGGATAACTACCTCGTGCTCATATTTAATTGACTTAATTATAATGGTGATTCGCTCTCTCGGGGACGGGAAGCTTGTGTATATATACATACTTTAGGGTTGTATCAAGGTCTACTCACACGTGGTCGAACTACAGATCGTTCTCAGGATACAACCCAAAAAACAGTTGCCTCTCTCCCGGGTACTTATTGACCGCAAGGTGAAGTGGTACATTAGCTGAGAGGAGACGTGCCCAAGCATGCGGCCTGTCCCGCCCGATACTCCAACCTGGGATTCCCGAGTGTGAATCAAGAACGAAGCCAACTGTACATAACTCGTCCGTAAAGAGATCCGAATGTTGACCTGAGGGACCCGATACATTTTCTGAGGACCTGACTCTTGACCTCAAGGACCCGATACATTCTCTGAGGGACCTGACTCGTGATCTGAGAGACCTAAAGTGCCTCACATTTCATCTTAAACGTGGAACGGAGCAGCAGCTGATATGGCTGTTACTCCGGGCCTCTCACCAATGAAGGGCTTTGAGTGTTCCATGCTCCCTCTAACATGCTCTCTCTAACATGCTCCCTCTAACATGCTCCTTCTAACATGCTCCCTCTAACATGAATTCCATCTTCAAAGGCTTTCCTGGGAATAGAAGCCCCCCCCCCACAGGCGCCCTCCATGACCCTCCTTCTGAGGTTGTCTGGGATTAATCCAAAGACCTTCCTTGAAACTAACGCACCATGAGGCTGCTTTAAGGACACTACAAGTGAATGGCATCGAGCACTTTTAATTATGACTCCCGAAACTAAACTGAAGGCTGAACATCCACAGTCCGGTGTTCAACAAGATCAGTGAGCTCACTTCAAGTGTGCAGAGTCCATTGTTCCATATGGTCTCAGGGCCAACTGGAACTACCCAAGAAAATCCTCCTGCAAAACCTGTTTTTATGAAACATGAAAATAAGAAACATTGCGAAAGGTCATTTGAAAGCCCCTTCATACCCCGATACCACCTGATGTGATCTTCCAGTATCTCCTGAAAAAGATCATAAGTGAGAACGCTAGATTGTTTCAAGCGTAGGTGAGACAAATACGTCAATGAGTTTGGTGTCAAAATAAACTAGAACTGCCTCACATGGGTCAAACAAGCCTGCTGCTCTTAATTCTTTTGTTCTTATTTCCCTGAAATTACGTGAAAAAATATTGCACTCTAAGGTTCTTCTCTATATTGAAGATCGTTGCTAAAATTAAATTCAAGATATTAGTATTTGTGGACAAATGATTTAAAATTTTAGTAAAAAAGTTAGACAGCTGCTACGGTTTGCTCCTGAGGGTATGTAACTAAAAGGAGGCCTGCTCGAGGACCGGGCCGCGGGGACGCTAGGCCCCGAAATCATCTCAAGATAACCTCATGATAGCAATCAGGTTTACAGCGCTTGAAGGAGCGTATACTAATAAATGAATATTGAGAGTTACGAATATTTCCCAGTGAGAAAGAGTGAAATGAAACGCAACAATTCAGATTGTCTGAATCCATGTTTCCGTTAAAAGGCCTTCCTGAAGCACAACACACGAATGTTGATGTTATTGCTTCATTAATGCCAGTTGGTTTTAGTGCATCATTCATGTCAGGTGTTGTTAGTGTTTCATGTCAGGTGTTGTTAGTGTTTCATGTCAGGTGTTGTTAGTGTTTCATGTCAGGTGTTGTTAGTGTTTCATGTCAGGTGTTGTTAGTGTTTCATGTCAGGTGTTGTTAGTGTTTCATGTATGCTAGTTGTCGCTAGTTCTTCATTCACGACAGGTAATGTTATCGCTTCCTTCATGCAAGTTGTTGGTATTGCTTCAATCATGACAGTTGCTGGCAGAAATGCAGCACGTAGACTGGTTTGTGATAGATCGTGCCACAAGCAGCCAACTTTAGTCAAATGATCTTCCAATTGGTAATAAGCTTTTGACAGAAAAGAAATACCAGGTGTGGACGGGTCTCCATCTCGCTCCATCATGGTACCCGTCAATGTCTAGGGTTTCTGGTCGTTACATTTGATTAGGTTAGATTAGGAACTGTGTGGTTAGGTTAGGTTACTTAAGGATATTTTAGGTCGCCACAGAATTTGAAGAGAAATATCATGACTCTCGTCAACCCCTCGTCAAGATTTTCAAGTGAGGAGAATTGACAGGAAGACTGGTACAGAGATTGACAGGAAGATTGGTACAGAGATTGACAGGAAGATTGGTACAGAGATTGACAGGAAGATTGGTAGGGTGTTAGTGGCCAGAGCCGAGAGGCCTGGGGTCCCATGGGATCTGGGAATGCATACTGACTCCCCACAAAGAAAAGTGCTCTGAATACCTGACACAGTAGAGGACCACTGGTCGGTCATTTTTGAGTTGGATCATAAAGCATTGAAATACATATATCGGCAGTGCAGGATCAGTCGTGGCTCAGGGGGATGGGGTTGAATGGGTGACGATTCAGGGGGAAAGAGTGGTTGAAGGCTCGGGGGGGGGGGAAAGAATGGGTGACGGCTCAGGGAAAGATTGAAAGAGACCAAAAATGTACTTATAGACAAAAAGAATGATTGAAAGGTGTTTGGTGTTTGAGGAAGGAGGGGGGGGGGTAAGGTCGGGGAATGGGGGAGGGGGGTGGAGAGTCGGAGAAATAAAAAAGTTAAGGAGGGGGGGAAAGGGAGGATACATGGGGAGAAGGGGGGGGGGGGGTATACATCGCTAGCCAGTTCATCGACCTCCATGGCTCCTCCCTCTCTCCCTAGCTCCACCTACCACCAATACCATTCACCACACCAACTACCACCACCAATCACCACACCAACTACCACCACCAGTCACCACACCAACTACCACCACCAATCACCACACCAACTACCACCACCAGTCACCACACCAACTACCACCACCAGTCACCACACCAACTACCACCACCAATCACCACACCAACTACCACCACTAGTCACCACACCAACTACCACCACCAGTCACCACACCAACTACCACCACCAGTCACCACACCAACTACCACCACCAATCACCACACCAACTACCACCACTAGTCACCACACCAACTACCACCACCAATCACCACACCAACTACCACCACCAGTCACCACACCAACTACCACCACCAGTCACCACACCAACTACCACCACCAGTCACCACACCAACTACCACCACCAGTCACCACACCAACTACCACCACCAATCACCACACCAACTACCACCACCAATCACCACACCAACTACCACCACCAGTCACCACACCAACTACCACCACCAGTCTCCACACCAACTACCACCACCAGTCACCACACCAACTACCACCACCTGTCACCACACCAACTACCACCACCAATCACCACACCAACTACCACCACCAATCACCACACCAACTACCACCACCAGTCACCACACCAACTACCACCACCAGTCACCACACCAACTACCACCACCAATCACCACACCAACTACCACCACCAGTCACCACACCAACTACCACCACCAGTCTCCACACCAACTACCACCACCAGTCACCACACCAACTACCACCACCTGTCACCACACCAACTACCACCACCAATCACCACACCAACTACCACCACCAATCACCACACCAACTACCACCACCAGTCACCACACCAACTACCACCACCAGTCACCACACCAACTACCACCACCAATCACCACACCAACTACCACCACCAGTCACCACACCAACTACCACCACCAGTCACCACACCAACTACCACCACCAATCACCACACCAACTACCACCACCAGTCACCACACCAACTACCACCACCAGTCACCATGTCATCCCACAACAGAAGCACTTGATTAGCTCCCTCTGGCAGCTGCTGTACTCTGATCTAAAGTGTTCTTCAGCAGTGTGGACACTATGCTGCCAGTCTGGTCTAGACACGGTGCTGCCAGTCTGGTCTAGACACGATGCTGCCAGTCAGGTCTAGACACGATGCTGCCAGTCTGGTCTAGACACGATGCTGCCAGTCTGGTCTAGACACTATGCTGCCAGTCTGGTCTAGACACGATGCTGCCAGTCAGGTCTAGACACGATGCTGCCAGTCTGGTCTAGACACGATGCTGCCAGTCTGGTCTAGACACTATGCTGCCAGTCTGGTCTAGACACGATGCTGCCAGTCAGGTCTAGACACGATGCTGCCAGTCTGGTCTAGACACGATGCTGCCAGTCTGGCCTAGACACGGTGCTGCCAGTCTGGCCTAGACACGGTGCTGCCAGTCTGGTCTAGACACGGTGCTGCCAGCCTGGTCTAGACACGGTGCTGCCAGTCTGGTCTAGACACGATGCTGCCAGTCTGGTCTAGACACGATGCTGCCAGTCTGGTCTAGACACGGTGCTGCCAGTCTGGTCTAGACACGGTGCTGCCAGTCTGGTCTAGACACGATGCTGCCAGTCTGGTCTAGACACGGTGCTGCCAGTCTGGTCTAGACACGGTGCTGCCAGTCTGGCCTAGACACGGTGCTGTCAGTCTGGTCTAGACACGGTGCTGCCAGTCTGGTCTAGACACGATGCTGCCAGTCTGGTCTAGACACGATGCTGCCAGTCTGGTCTAGACACGGTGCTGCCAGTCTGGTCTAGACACGGTGCTGCCAGTCTGGTCTAGACACGGTGCTGCCAGTCTGGTCTAGACACGGTGCTGCCAGTCTGGTCTAGACACTGTGCTGCCAGTCTGGTCTAGACACGGTGCTGCCAGTCTGGTCTAGACACGGTGTTGCCAGTCTGGTCTAGACACGGTGCTGCCAGTCTGGTCTAGACACGGTGCTGCCAGCCTGGTCTAGACACGGTGCTGCCAGTCTGGTCTAGACACGATGCTGCCAGTCTGGTCTAGACACGATGCTGCCAGTCTGGTCTAGACACGGTGCAGCCAGTCTGGTCTAGACACGGTGTTGCCAGTCTGGTCTAGACACGATGCTGCCAGTCTGGTCTAGACACGGTGTTGCCAGTCTGGTCTAGACACGGTGCTGCCAGTCTGGTCTAGACACGGTGCTGCCAGTCTGGTCTAGACACGGTGCTGCCAGTCTGGTCTAGACAAGTCGACTCCGACACATTGTCCGCCGAACACTGTCGAAGGCCCATTAACGGTGATTGGTTGAGGTGAAGACGATAATATCCCCCCCCCCCCCGCACGGGGGGAATGGGGAGGGGTGGATGGGGGAAAGGGAGATGGAAGGGGGGAAGGGAAGGCATGGGGGAGGGAGGGAGCGATTGGGAATACCGCATTCATGACGGTAATATCTGATTTACATCTCTCGTGGTGGTGTAGGTGTCTGACACCCTCAGCTGGTGGTGGTGTAGGTGTCTGACACCCTCAGTTGGTGGTGGTGTAGGTGTCTGACACCCTCAGCTGGTGGTGGTGTAGGTGTCTGACACCCTCAGCTGGTGGTGGTGTAGGTGTCTGACACCCGCAGCTGGTGGTGGTGTAGGTGTCTGACACCCTCAGCTGGTGGTGGTGTAGGTGTCTGACACCCTCAGCTGGTGGTGGTGTAGGTGTCTGACACCCTCAGCTGGTGGTGGTGTAGGTGTCAGACACCCTCAGCTGGTGGTGGTGTAGGTGTCTGACACCCTCAGCTGGTGGTGGTGTAGGTGTCAGACACCCTCAGCTGGTGGTGGTGTAGGGTGTCAGACACCCTCGGTATGTCGAAGTTCCGTTCTCGGTGAATTGTCACACACACACACACACACACACACACACACACACACACACACACACACACACACACACACACACACACACACACACACACACACACACACACACATATACAATGCGTGAACCTCCATAAAGCAAATCAGGTGTGAAGTCCTAATACCATATTCACGTTTTCGATGATGAAGTTAGCAATGACATGAATTTTTGTGTGTACGTGTACGCGCGCGCTCTTGTGTGTGTGTGTGTGTGTGTGTGTGTGTGTGTGTGTGTGTGTGTGTGTGTGTGTGTGTGTGTGTTTACTAGTTGTGTTTTGCGGGGGTTGAGCTTTGCTCTTTCGGCCCGCCTCTCAACTGTCAATCAACTGTTTACTAACTACTTTTTTTTTCCCCCACACCACACACACACACACACCCCAGGAAGCAGCCCGTGACAGCTGACTAACTCCCAGGTACCTATTTACTGCTAGGTAACAGGGGCACTTATGGTGAAAGAAACTTTGCCCATTTGTTTCTGCCTCGTGCGGGAATCGAACCCGCGCCACAGAATTACGAGTCCTGCGCGCTATCCACCAGTGTGTGTGTGTGACTGTGTGCGATGCGACTGCGCATCTGTGTGCGTGTTCACTTCATTATATGCACGCTGGTTTAATCTGTCTATTGTGCCGCACGACTCCACACAAATCATCTTTTCCTCACCAGACACAATACACAGCAATCCTCCAAGCTTGGCACAGCACGAGGATTAACCGAGAATAACCCAGCGAATCCAGGACACAGCTACAGCCAGCATTTGAATGTCATATGTATTTAATCCTTCGTAGTTACATCCCCGCTTCTGTGCCAGGTAAGTCCACTACGGGCTCACCATAGCCCGTGCTACTGGGAACTTTTGTTTAGAGTTGCTGAATCTAAAACAACAACAACAACAACAACATCTAATCCTTCCACTGATTAATCAGAAACCACGAGTATATTCTAGCATACAGATATACGCAGACGGGTTGCGATAGAGATGTACAAACATGAATATATTACATTTGGTCTATGCTAATGCAACGTAGGGAATAACAGACTCAAAGGTGCCTGATAAATGCTCTTCGAAGGGGAATTCCAGCGCAAACACGCTTAAACTGAAGCGATTATATCTACTTTTACGTGAATGTTTAAATAGTAGTTTAGTGATACTAATGGAAACGAACAACGGACAGCTTCCCGTCGTACACAAGCACCTATATTGCACCCACATCAAAAGAATGTGGATCAGCGACATATGCAACATTTGCCAACATATGAACTGCCTTTAGAATCTTATGTAAGGAATCGTTCAGGACCCTGTATACCATCTATGTCAGACTACTCCTGGAATATGCTACTCCAGCATGGAGTCCATACCTAGTTAAACACAAGGCAAATTTAGAAAATATTTAGAGGTATGCCACCAGACCGGTCCCGAAGGTATGAGCTACGAGCAAGAGGCTAAGGGAGCTGAACCTCGGGTCCCTGGAAGCCAGAAGAGTAGGGGCAGACATGATAACCACCTACAAAATTCTCAGGGAAATTGACAGGGTGGACAAAGACAAACTCTTCAGCACGGGTGGAACACGAACAAGGGGACACAGGTGGAAACTTAGTACCCAGATGAGTCACAGAGACGTTAGAAAGAATTTTTTCAGTGTCAGAGTAGTTAATATATGGAATGCACTAGGAAGTGACGTGGTGGAGGCTGACTCCACACACAGTTTCAAATGCAGATATGATAGAGCCCAGTAGGCTCAGGAATCTGTACACCAGTTGATTGACAGTTGAGAGGCGGGATCAAAGAGCCAAAGCTCAACCCCCGCAAGCACAATTAGGTGAGTACACACACACACACACACACACACACACACACACACACACACACACACACACACACACACACACACACACACACACACACACACACACACACACACCGACACACACTTAATACAGTGTTACACACACACTGAACCACGGTCGTATTAAACATTCATGCCAGAGACTCAACCAAGAGCTGGGACTCAGGGCAAGAACAACCCTAATGCCACGACACCATAGAGCTTAAAGCGATAATATCGAATATTTTGTGGTTCGGGTGTATACAGTGGAATGTGTGGCGGTATTGACCATATATCTATTATTGCAGTTATGTCTTAATTTTGCGAAGGAAAATGATCACTAGAGATTGTGTTTGGAGGTAAGAGAAGTGTGAGGTGAATGGGGCTGTGTTTGGGGTAGGGAGGAGCCTTTTTTAGTGGGGGTGGGCAAAGATGAGGGGTTTGGTGGGGGGAATGATGTTTTAAGGTGGAGATGGGTGTTTGCAGCCCACGAGCTGCCTTTTAGCTGCCTAAGAGCTGTTTTCTGGCTGCCGTCTAGCAGCCGTCCATTTGCCTGCAAGCTGCCTTCTAGGTGTCTTCTATCTGTTATCAATATATCATCCAGCTGCCAACCAGTTGCTTACCAACTGCTTAATAACTGTCGTCCAACTGCCTCTTAACTGCCTACTATATTCTTTTCCGCTGCATTCCATCCGCCTCTCAGGTAATTTCCATCTATTGTCCGGCTCCCTCAGGGTTGTCTTCCAGCTGTCTTCCATCTAGCTTACATTTGCTTTCTAGCTGCCAGTAAGCTGCTTTCCAGCTACTTACCATGCAGCTGCCTTCCAGCTGCCGATTGAAATTTTACACAGGCAGACGGCCAGAGCGTCATTCCATTGTCAAGGCACTACGGGCTCACAATAGCCCGTGCTGCTTGGAACGTTGTTCCAGGTAGCAAATCTTTAACAACAACAACAGTTACAGGCGTTCCAACCGAACCCAAAATTGTAGTTCAATCCTCTCCATCCCCTTGCCTTCACCAGCAGCAGACCAGTGCCACCCTCCCTCCCACACCAGCAGCAGACCAGTGCCACCCTCCCTCCCACACCAGCAGCAGACCAGTGCAACCCTCCCTCCCACACCAGCAGCAGACCAGTGCCACCCTCCCTCCCACACCAGCAGCAGACCAGTGCCACCCTCCCTCTCACACCAGCAGCAGACCAGTGCCACCCTCCCTCCCACACCAGCAGCAGACCAGTGGCACCCTCCCTCCCACACCAGCAGCAGACCAGTGCCACCCTCCCTCCCACACCAGCAGCAGACCAGTGCCACCCTCCCTCTCACACCAGCAGCAGACCAGTGCCACCCTCCCTACCACACCAGCAGCAGACCAGTGGCACCCTCCCTCCCACACCAGCAGCAGACCAGTGCCACTCTCCCTCCCACACCAGCAGCAGACCAGTGCCACCCTCCCTCCCACACCAGCAGCAGACATGTGCCACCCTCCCTCCCACACCAGCAGCAGACCAGTGCCACCCTCCCTCCCACACCAGCAGCAGACCAGTGCCACTCTCCCTCCCACACCAGCAGTAGTTTAGTGGCACTCCAGTACTGCTCTAAGTACCATTACGTATCACTCTGGCTGAGGCACTAAACATCGCTCCATAACATAAACACTTGAGGCCTGGATCTGCCACTCAACTGCACATCTCATGTTGAAGATGGAGAATATGCAAATAGAACTATAATGCATATATTTTGTAGGAGTAATATATTTTATTTTATAGGTGGCGCTCAAGAATGACACTCCACTGGTTCTCAAGTGCCATTCCACTAGCTCTCAAGTGTCACTCAACTAGCTCTCAAGTGCCACTCCAAAGTTTTTCTAGTTGTACTTCACCGTCATGCCAGGGAGACGGGGCATATTGCCTACTCCCACTCAGCCTGCTGGGAGAGGCAGTGTTCCAGCTATCGAGTAGCTTTTAAATGGTTCTATATTGGCAGACCTTCGGCCCTCCAGGGAAGCTCCAACTACACACTAATTACACATCACTGTCAATTAAGCCACCAATTAAAGTCGTTGTGCCTCGGCTGTACAACGTCACTATGTACGGCTCGGGCGAGCCTTCACAAAAATTATAAATTCATATTATAATTGCCTACATCGGAAAATTACTCGACTATAGCCTATTAGTAGAACAAAATTCACATACATTTACGAATGTATTAATTACAAAATCCGTAGGAGGAGCAGTGATGTGGGTTCGAACCTATGTGGTGGGTGTTCCCACGCACACGCTGCTACCGACTAGACCACGACGTGGTTGAAGGATATATGGCATGGTATAAGGATACTTTCTCATTGATGTAATTACCTTAGAGTGATTACTGGCTGCGTTATGTATTAACTGTCTCTAGCCTGCCCACCACCACCACCTGGCGACTGTGCTAACATGCAACATTGTGGTCTAGAGGTTGTCCTTCTCCCAAGATGGAAGGTGGGTTGTTGACGGTCGTCTGGGTGGAAAGGGGTCTCCCTTCCGAGGGGAACACGTGTTCTCACTTCCGAGGGGAACACAGGAACCTGTGTAATGTCAAAAAACATGCCTTCTTAAGGCTTTGTAACTCCCACTGGTACAGTTATTACACCACTCTCACTGGTACAGTTATTACACCACTCTCACTGGTACAGTTATTACACCACTCTCACTGGTACAGTTATTACACCACTCTCACTGGTACAGTTATTACACCACTCTCACTGGTACAGTTATTACACCACTCTCACTGGTGCAGTTATTACACCACTCTCACTGGTACAGTTATTATACCACTCACTGGTACAGTTATTACACCACTCTCACTGGTACAGTTATTACACCACTCTCACTGGTACAGTTATTACACCACTCTCACTGGTACAGTTATTACACCACTCTCACTGGTACAGTTATTACACCACTCCCACTGGTACAGTTATTACACCACTCTCACTGGTACAGTTATTACACCACTCTCACTGGTACAGTTATTACACCACTCTCACTGGTACAGTTATTACACCACTCTCACTGGTACAGTTATTACACCACTCTCACTGGTACAGTTATTACACCACTCTCACTGGTACAGTTATTACACCACTCTCACTGGTACAGTTATTACACCACTCCCACTGGTACAGTTATTACACCACTCCCACTGGTACAGTTATTACACCACTCCCACTGGTACAGTTATTACACCACTCCCACTGGTACAGTTATTACACCACTCCCACTGGTACAGTTATTACACCACTCCCACTGGTACAGTTATTACACCACTCCCACTGGTACAGTTATTACACCACTCCCACTGGTACAGTTATTACACCACTCCCACTGGTACAGTTATTACACCACTCCCACTGGTACAGTTATTACACCACTCCCACTGGTACAGTTATTACACCACTCTCACTGGTACAGTTATTACACCACTCCCACTGGTACAGTTATTACACCACTCCCACTGGTACAGTTATTACACCACTCCCACTGGTACAGTTATTACACCACTCTCACTGGTACAGTTATTACACCACTCCCACTGGTACAGTTATTACACCACTCCCACTGGTACAGTTATTACACCACTCCCACTGGTACAGTTATTACACCACTCCCACTGGTACAGTTATTACACCACTCCCACTGGTACAGTTATTACACCACTCCCACTGGTACAGTTATTACACCACTCCCACTGGTACAGTTATTACACCACTCTCACTGGTACAGTTATTACACCACTCTCACTCATATCACACCGAACACTAACATTTTACAGTGGCTTTGCTTCCATGACAGTTCTTGGTAAACTGTTCTAACTATCAATGATTTTCAACATCTTTAACAACTATTTATACATCTGTCAAGCTCATTCATGTATTTGTTGAGGTGGGTCACGTCCGTGCTCACTCTCCGCCTGTCATAGGGATGCAAATTGTGTTTCTTTAGTCTCTCTTCATTAGAGAGGATGCTAATGGGGCAAATTTACTTTGTCAATCCCTCTCCGAATGTCTCAAGCGAATCTACATATATTATATTGAGCGACGCTCTAAGTTGTTGAAGCCTAATCCAACTAAGGTCTTATAGAAGGGAGACAGAGTAGTTCCTATAAGGGGCGAGATAGAGTTAAAGGATATCATTTGAGTTTATATTCTTTATTTTTCTGTACACAATCTAGGAGTTTTTCGAGTAATTCACTACTAAAAATGTCACGCCCACTACACCTGATTAATCTTTGTATGCGCTTCCTTCCCTTTTCCCGCTTTATTCGTCCCAATTTACCTCCCCCATTTATGCCCTATTCTCCCCCCCCCTTAACGCCGTACTCCTCACCAATTTGTATTATGTACCTGATCTCCCTTATGTTATAAATCCAATACGTCCTGTACAGTCCCATCTTATATTACGGGCTATTCCTGCCCGTGCCACCTCTTGGGTGGCTTAACTTTCATCAATTAATCACAGTCCCATCACGTGAGAATTTATCAGGTAGGTTCGAAACGTTGTAAATTTATAATTAGTGTAATACATTCAACAGCTAATTATTTTTTTAATTTACCTCGATCGAAGATAAATTTGGAGAAATCCTCTTCCAAATCCACACCATGTGACGTGATATAATAAATATATATATATATATATATATATATATATATATATATATATATATATATATATATATATATATATATATATATATATATATATATATATATATATATATTGTGACGATAATCTCCTTCAAGAGATTGAGCCTGCTCTTCCCTCCACAATTACGTCATTGTGGTTATATAAAACTACTATGGAAGAAATGTCCAACAACGACAACAACACCCTCAAGGTTTGCCAGAGCGCAAAACGTTGCAGCCAGACACCTGTTCGGACTCAAACCGCCAAACTACCCGTTGATCGCTACCGGCCCCGCTGATTGGTCGCCGGTCTGGCTGCACCTGCACTCGCCCCCCCATACTACTTGATGTCTGGGGTCGCCACGACCTCAGACCTCAGAATGTTCAGTGCTCTCGAAGTTATCACTCCTCCCGGCTAGACGTTAGCGTGTACTGAGAGAGGTGATAGCTTAAAGCCAATATTCAAGCACCTCCCTTTAATTTTGTGTTGCACTTCTTGTTATTTTATCTTAACGTAACTTTTCATTGTGTCATTTAATTATTCTTACTATTTTGATTGATTGATTTTATTATAAGAATTTGTTTGTCCATTTTTTTTCATGTTTTGATTTATTTAACGTAATTAAAATTTCATTGTTAAAGTTTACTTGTGTTTTGTGTGTCTTCTCCTTACCTTACCACAGACGAAGTTCCAGTTTTTCTATTTTTTTTTATAACTATGTGACGAGGCCATACCCCTAGCCTTAAACAGCCGAACACCAACGCGTTACCGTCACAATATATATATATATATATATATATATATATATATATATATATATATATATATATATATATATATATATATATATATATATATATATATATATATATAACTGAAAACTCACACCCCAGAAGTGACTCGAACCCATACTGCCAGGAGCAACGCAACTGGTATGTACAGGGACACCTTAATCCGCTTGACCATCACGACCGGACAAAAGGAAGTGATAGCCGAAGCTATTTGAACCACTTCCCCGCCGGCACTCGGATGGTAATCTTGGGCATAGCATTTTATCAAATCACCTCATTCTTTGGGGCACACGTGAGGAACACAAATGCAAACAAGCCTGAATGGTCCCCAGGACTATATACAACTGAAAACAACGGGGAAGTGGTTCAAATAGCTTCGGCTATCACTTCCTTTTGTCCGGTCGTGATGGTCAAGCGGATTAAGGCGTCCCTGTACATACCAATTGCGTTGCTCCTGGCAGTATGGGTTCGAGTCACTTCTGGGGTGTGAGTTTTCAGTTGTATATAGTCCTGGGGACCATTCAGGCTTGTTTGCATATATATATATATATATATATATATATATATATATATATATATATATATATATATATATATATATATATATATATATATATTTATACTTTTAAACGCCATACAGCTCAGTAACAAATTTTGCCGGGAGGTGAGCTGAGAAAGTTGACGCATAAACAGAAGAGTTTTGCTGCAGCTTCCCAAACTTACCAAACTTAGGCGGCGTCCCCAAGTTACTCAGTGATTATTCATGTCGCTAAACTCGGGCTTATCTAATCTTGATGTGGAGTCTCTGATCCTTTATCTTTTTGTAAGGAGTTTCCACTGCCTAAAATGGGAGATGGAGCTCTGAGAGACGGTCTTGCTCTTACAAGAGTGCATATCATAGATTATTTTGGGCAAGAGTGCATACCATAGATTGTTTTGGGCATGAGTGCATATCATAGATTATTTTGGGCAGGAGTGCATTCCATAGATTGTTTTGGGCAGGAGTACATACCATAGATTGTTTTGGACAAGCGTACATACCATTGATTGTTTTTGGCAAGAGTGCATACCATAGATTGTTTTGGGCACGAGTGCATTCCATAGATTGTTTTGGGCAGGAGTGCATTCCATAGATTGTTTTGGGCAGGAGTGCATTCCATAGATTGTTTTGGGCAGGAGTGCATTCCATAGATTGTTTTGGGCAGGAGTACATACCATAGATTGTTTTGGACAAGCGTACATACCATTGATTGTTTTTGGCAAGAGTGCATACCATAGATTGTTTTTAGTGTGTGTATGTTTGTGAGATAGTTACAATGGTTCCTGTTGACGAAAGTGAATAATTATATCCAGTTCGCGTGAAAAAAGTTAAAAAAAAATTTACAACACAAACATTATGCTGGATAAGGAGCGAGTTTTCAACATTTGAGACATTAAGATACGATAATACACCCACATTAACTTGATGAACGGGAAAAAACACGCTTAAAATCATTCAGAATTTATTAAAGTTCATACATTAAAAGTTTGATAGTCATTTTTTAAATTCAAGCTAAAGCCAAAAATACAACAAGTTTTAGGTAAAGTAATATAGAAGCTGGAAGGAAAATGACAAGAGAATATGGGAATGTGGAAAGACCGTGAAGGGCTGGTATCTCCCCTCCCCCTGGTGTCTCCCCTTCCCCTGGTGTCTCCCCTTCCCTGGTGTCTCCCCTCCCCCTGGTGTCTCCCCTCCCCCTGGTGTCTCCCCTCCCCCTGGTGTCTCCCCTCCCCCTGGTGTCTCCCCTCCCCCTGGTGTCTCCCCTCCCCCTGGTGTCTCCCCTCCCCCTGGTGTCTCCCCTTCCCTGGTGTCTCCCCTCCCCCTGGTGTCTCCCCTCCCCCTGGTGTCTCCCCTCCCCCTGGTGTCTCCCCTCCCCTGGTGTCTCCCCTCTTTCCTCCCCTGGTGTCTCCCCTCCCCCTGGTGTCTCCCCACCCCCTGGTGTCTCCCCTCCCCCTGGTGTCTCCCCTCCCCCTGGTGTCTCCCCTCCCCCTGGTGTCTCCCCTTCCCTGGTGTCTCCCCACCCCCTGGTGTCTCCCCTCCCCCTGGTGTCTCCCCTCCCCTGGTGTCTCCCCTCTTTCCTCCCCTGGTGTCTCCCCTCCCCCTGGTGTCTCCCCACCCCCTGGTGTCTCCCCTCCCCTGGTGTCTCCCCTCCCCCTGGTGTCTCCCCTTTCCCTGGTGTCTCCACTTGTAAGTCCAAGCAGCCACGAAGGAGTACCACCGGATGACACCTTCAATCACCCGAGTTATGGGGGCGTGGCTACAGCTGCCTGCTGTTGTTGCTCTCTCTCTGCTGCTGTTGTTGTAGTTGTAGTCTCTCTCTCTCTCTCTCTCTCTCTCTCTCTCTCTCTCTCTCTCTCTCTCTCTCTCTCTCTCTCTCTCTCTCTCTCTCTCTCTCTCTCTCTCTCTCTCTTATTATCTAGGCTTATTCCCCAGGACGCCCACATGGATAATAATACAGGTGCGGGTCTATTGGTGGGAACAAATAGGGGCTCCCTCGCATGGGCCAATAGGTATTCTGCAGTTCTTATACGGCTCTTATTTGTATCCACCTGGTTCCCATTCATTTTTCATTGTACCTCACCTCACTCTCCTGCCTATATATATATGTCCAATACTTTCCATACCATACAATACTTTATATATATATATATATATATATATATATATATATATATATATATATATATATATATATATATATATATATATATATATATATATATGTGTGTGTGTGTATATCACGAAAATAAACACGTGATTAAGAATGTGACAATGTCAGACCACGGAGGAAAATGAAACAGGAAATTTCCTTAAGTACTTTCGTATATTAAATACATCTTCAGAAGGAATGAAGATTCCTTCTGAAGATGTATTTAATATACGAAAGTACTTAAGGAAATTTCCTGTTTCATTTTCCTCCGTGGTCTGACATTGTCATATATATATATATATATATATATATATATATATATATATATATATATATATATATATATATATATATATATATATATATATATATATATATATATATAGATATAAGGTCATAGTAGTTCCTGGGTTGAATAGCTTTTTAGCATGTCGAAGCTCAGGGGTATTGCTCGCGTCTGGGATTCCCCTGGACGCTGGTTCAATCTCCGCCCTAATACACAGATTTTCTCATTAGCTAATCATAATAATAATAAAATAATATAATAATAATAATAATAATAATAATATTATTATTATTATTATTATTATTATTATTTTTAAGTAATGTTTATTTCTTCTCTCAGACATAATAACGTGGGATAAAAACCCACACTTATGTATTTTGAAATTTATGTAAAGAATTACAGCAAGTCTTTCCCATTCTCCTGAGTGCTTTGTCAAGGTCTGAGTGTGTGGTTAGGACGAGACTTACATATCAACGACTAATCGTTGATATGTAAGTGATAAAGCAACTCTAAATATTAGAAACAGGTAAACTAAGACAATCCACATATCACACATGGCCACGCTGCATAAAACCCTCACTTTTGTTTTTCACCAATACATAAGTGAGAGTTTTTATCCTCTGTTATTATGTCAGTGACAAGGCATTACCATTATTTATTATTGTTATTACTTATTATTATTCAACTGAGCTGTAACTAACGAAGAAGAGTACAACACAATTATGTAGAAGCCTAAGGGATGGGGGATAGGTCAGGGGTCATGGGGGAAGGGTAGAGGGATGTCGGAGGATAGCGGGACTGCTGCACCGGTCAACAGGGACAGCGTCAGTGGGAATTCTGTTGGCGGAGGGTAAGTTGCGTCGTGGTGGAGGGAAGGGGGAGTCAGGGGTAGGGAGAAGTGTAGATGTGCCCACTGGACATTAAAGCCAGCACGAGCAAATAGGGACACAAGCGTACCGTGGAGAGGCCGGATTTAAACCAAATTAACGTCTGGTAGGGACATCTGCTGCGTCTGCGCGTCTGGTAGGCAGAGGAACTTGATGCTCTGGGGCGAGTTACCTCAAGCTGGTGTTTTGGGAAGGACCAGAAACTCTGCACGACTCTCACAGGTTAAATATTATTCTGGAGAAGTGAGAGGAAGTTGGCAGAAGGAACGTTGTCTGCCAAGGAGTAAATTCAAATTTATTCAATTCAGGTGGAGGTTCCTCGCGCGAGCAGGGCTGGGAGAGTGGCCAGGCCGCGAGCAGGGCTGGGAGAGTGGCCAGGCAGCGAGCAGGGCTGACACAGCTTTGGGGAAATCGTGTCGCTCGAACTCAGGACGGGAATCATAAGTTTAGAAATTGTGAGCTCGCCAAATTGTAAAGTTTGGCTCTACATTAACTGACGTACATACAGCGTTATCATTTATTTCTACGTCGGGCTTATCTATGGTCCGTAGTCACGTGTACAGTGTTCCTGTAATGGGAGATGAGGAAGACAGAGGGACAGATGGGAGGGAGAGGGAGCTATAGAAGCTTCAACACTCTACGGACAACACATGTTCGATTTCACCCAGTTTCCATTTCAGATCATGAATATCGCTCGGGGGTGTTAGGTTACAGGTTATATTTCTTTAGGTATTTAGCTTACACCTACCCAGAGCCTCGTTACTCTTACAAATTGAAGTGAGGCTAGCCCCGAACGTCTGGCCTTCGACTTCAGACAGACATATGAGAAATATGGAGGCCAGGTCGAGGACCGGGCCTTGGAGACGGTTGCCCCGAAATCATCGCAAGGTAACTGCAAGGTAAGGTAACATATATGAGAAAATATTGGGACATTTCTGAGAAAATATTGAGCCGGAGGTGGAAACGAGAGATAAGGATCGAGGTCTACTGGTAAACAGTTCTTGTTAAAACTTTGAGCAGTATCAACAGTATCGTCTCATCTCCGCCAGTGGGGGAAGCCGGATAGAAGCTTCAATTTACCTCCTTAAGGTGAAAAGTTCTTGGCCAATCAACTTCTTGTTTAGATGAAGAGTTGAAAAGTAATGGTCACATTCCCCATCCGGCTCAGTCACTCCGGCTATGGGAGGGGTCCCATCCTCTCACCATGATGTGGGAGGGGTCCCATCCTCTCACCCTGCTGTGGGAGGCGTCCGACCTCCTCACCCTGCTGTGGGAGGGGTCCGACCTCCTCACCCTGCTGTGGGAAGGGTCCGACCTCCTCACCCTGCTGTGGGAAGGGTCCGACCTCCTCACTCTGCTGTTTGAAGGGTCCGACCTCTTCTCCCTTCTGTGGGAAGGGTCCGACCTCCTCACCCTGCTGTGGGAAGGGTTCGACCTCCTCACCCTGCTTGATACCTGCTTACCTGCTTGATGGGGTTCTGGGAGTCCTCTCCCTGCTGTGGGAAGGGTCCGACCTCCTCTCCCTGCTGTGGGAAGGGTCCGACCTCCTCACCCTGCTGTGGGAAGGGTCCGACCTCCTCACCCTGCTGTGGGAAGGGTCCGACCTCCTCACCCTGCTGTGGGAAGGGTCCGACCTCCTCACCCTGCTGTGGGAAGGGTCCGACCTCCTCACCCTGCTGTGGGAAGGGTCCGACCTCCTCACCCTGCTGTGGGAAGGGTCCGACCTCCTCACCCTGCTGTGGGAAGGGTCCGACCTCCTCACCCTGCTGTGGGAAGGGTCCGACCTCCTCACCCTGCTGTGGGAAGGGTCCGACCTCCTCACCCTGCTGTGGGAAGGGTCCGACCTCCTCACCCTACTGTGGGAAGGGTCCGACCTCCTCACCCTGCTATGGGAAGGGTCCGACCTCCTCACCCTCCTGTGGGAAGAGATGGTAGGATCTGTTCTTGGCGATAATTATTGATCATCTAGTCCTTTTCGTCTCCTCCTTCTCTTTTTTTTGCCTCTATTCTGCTTCAAAATCATTAATTTTGTCCTTCTAGTTCTATTCTTTTCCCATTATTTGCCTTCTCTCCATCCCATTTATCATCGAATTAATTTTACCAACCTCTCTCCATTTTTATTCTGCCTCTCCTTTCTCTCGTTATTTTTTTTCTTGTACATCTCCTTCTCTCCTTCCCAATCTACTCCTTAATTCTCCCCTTATTTCGTGTCATTTCACTCGTTTCTTCTTTTACATTTCCAACTATAATTTCCCCTTTGACCTGTATATCGCCTATTTCTTTCCAGCTCATTTCTTCACTTCTGTTAAGAACACCCTTACCACCCCATTTCCATATCCGACCATCCTTTACTCCTCTCCATTCCCCATTTTCCTCTGTCATCCTTATCATTCTCAACTTTTTCCCCTCTGTTCATTCCTTCTATTCTTCATTCACCCCATTTCCTATTTCAAACTCTGTTCTCTCCTCCCCCATCTTATTTATATTTTCACCTTAACCTCCAATCCCGTACAAAATTCCAACCATTCGACTAAACCAGACTTGCTCTCCATCTTTTCCCTCACCCGCCGTTTTCCCTCTCCCGCCGTTTCCCCTCTCCAGTATGTGTTGTCATCCTTCGTGTTGATTAAAACTTATCCACGAGTCACCATGTCTGCATCACCGAGGAGCCACAACTTCCCGCTCTCCCAAAACACACCCTCAATTTCGCTCGTGTAACCCAACTAACTTGGTGGAGGGCTTGCAATGGAGAGATAGGCAGAAAGAGAGAGAGAGAGAGAGAGAGAGAGAGAGAGAGAGAGAGAGAGAGAGAGAGAGAGAGAGAGAAAGAGAGAGAGAGAGAGAGAGAGAGAGAGAGAGGAGGGAGGGAGGCAGAAAGAGAAAGAGAGGGTTGCTTGACAAACACAAATGTCCACGATAATCGTCTTAATATTGTCAAATATTTCTATAGTCAATGAACACTTCTTATATATATATATATATATATATATATATATATATATATATATATATATATATATATATATATATATATATATATATATATATATATATATATGTCGTACCTAGTAGCCAGAACGCACTTCTCAGCCTACTATGCAAGGCCCGATTTGCCTAATAAGCCAAGTTTTCCTGAATTAATATATTTTCTCTAATTTTTTTCTTATGAAATGATAAAGCTACTCATTTCATTATGTATGAGGTCAATTTTTTTTATTGGAGTTAAAATTAACGTAGATATATGATCGAACCTAACCAACCCTACCTAACCTAACCTATCTTTATAGGTTAGGTTCGGTTAGGTAGTCGAAAAAGTTAGGTTAGGTTAGGTAAGTTAGGTCGTCGAAAAAACATTAATTCATGAAAACTTGGCTTATTAGGCAAATCGGGCCTTGCATATTAGGCTGAGAAGTGCGTTCTGGCTACTAGGTACGACATATATATATATATATATATATATATATATATATATATATATATATATATATATATATATATATATATGTCGTACCTAGTAGCCAGAACGCACTTCTCAGCCTAATATGCAAGGCCCGATTTGCCTAATAATCCAAGTTTTCCTGAATTAATATATTTTCTCTAATTTTTTTCTTATGAAATGATAAAGCTACCCAATTCATTACGTATGAGGTCAATTTATTTTATTGAAGTTAAAATTAACGTAGATATATGACCGAACCTAACCAACCCTACCTAACCTAACCTATCTTTATAGGTTAGGTTAGGTTAGGTAGCCGAAAAAGTTAGGTTAGGTTAGGTTAGGTAGGTTAGGTAGTCGAAAAGCAATTAATTCATGAAAACTTGGCTTATTAGGCAAATCGGGTCTTGCATAGTAGGCTGAGAAGTACGTTCTGGCTACTAGGTACGACATATATATATATATATATAACTTTAGAACACTTTCCCACCAGGAGACTCGAACCCTAGCCAGCACAGAAGCCTTCCAGCAACTGGCATAACAGGTACGTCTCTGCCTTAAGCAGAGACACTGTGTCTTCCCATATTAACAGGGACTTGATGAAATTAACGTCTAAATGACCCCTCACTTGCTCTGGTGCTCTTGGGAGGTGTTGATCTTTGGGGGATTTAAATACTCCGAAATTACCATCTCTTTTAAGGGTCTGAGCGGTGGTGCAGAGGGTTAAGGCGTACCTGTTATGCCAGTTGCTGGAAGGCTTCTGTGCTGGCTAGGGTTCGAGTCTCCTGGTGGGAAAGTGTTCTAAAGTTGTATACTTAACTCTCGTGTTTAGGAGAGTTGTGCCTTAAGCAGAGACACTGTGTCTTCCCATATTAACAGGGACTTGATGAAATTAACGTCTAAATGACCCCTCACTTGCTCTGGTGCTCTTGGGAGGTGTTGATCTTTGGGGGATTTAAATACTCCGAAATTACCATCTCTTTTAAGGGTCTGAGCGGTGGTGCAGAGGGTTAAGGCGTACCTGTTATGCCAGTTGCTGGAAGGCTTCTGTGCTGGCTAGGGTTCGAGTCTCCTGGTGGGAAAGTGTTCTAAAGTTGTATACTTAACTCTCGTGTTTAGGAGAGTTGTGCCATATATATATATATATATATATATATATATATATATATATATATATTGCTCGTGTTCCTCTGACATGATCCTCGTGGCTCGTGTCCACTTAGTGACCCAATATAGGCAGCTTGTAATTCATCCTCAGTTTTCCCAGATTGAACACTTACCAATGGGATTGTTCCTTTTAAATAAAATCTTCGACATTTTCGTTTTCCTCGACAAATATCTCTGCGACTCGCTTTTTCTCCCCTAACATTTTCCTTGTGGTTCGTTTTCCCCCTGACACGCTGCCGCTCGTGGCTTGTTTCCCTTTGGTCTGGCGGTAAAGTGCAATAGGCGTGAAGTGGCAGTTTACTGGCCGACGCCTACCTCACGTTGATTGGCAGGGAGGGAGGGAGAGGGAGGGGTGTGGTGAGTGAGAGGGGTGGGGGGGGGGTGAGTGAGAGGGGTGGAGGGTGTGTGTGGGGTGAGTGAGAGGAGTGGGGTGTGTGGTGAGTGAGAGGGGTGGAGGATGGGTGTGGTGAGTGAGAGGAGTGGGGTGTGTGTGTGGGGTGAGTGAGAGGGGAAGGGGGAGTGTGGTGAGTGAGAGGGGTGGGGTGTGTGTGTGGTGAGTGAGAGGGGTGGGGGTGTGTGGTGAGTGAGAGGGGTGGAGGATGGGTGTGTGGTGAGTGAGAGGAGTGTGGGTGTGTGTGTGTGGTGAGAGGGGTGGGGTGTGTATGTGTGGCGAATAAGAGGAGTGGAGAGTGGGTGTGTGATGAGTGAGAGGGGTGGAGGGTGGGTGTGTGGTGAGTGCGAGGGGTGGAGGGTTGGTGTGTGGTGAGTGCGAGGTGTGGGGTGGAGTCCAAAATCATTTATTTTTTCCATGATAATGCCTATTGTTTTTTCTTCATGACATTTTTGCTGATGCCTCAGCTTTTGATTGCCTAAGCACTTGGGCTGGACGGTAGAGCGACGGTCTCACATGCAGGTCGGCGTTCAATCCTCGACCGTCCAAGTGGTTGGGCACCATTCCTTTTCCCCGTCCCATCCCGCATCCTTATCCTGACCCCTTCCAAGTGCTATATAGTCGTAATGACTTGGCGCTTTCCTGTGAAAGCTCCCTTCCCTTTATCTTTTGTGTTTTTGCTGACGCCTCATATTTTGCTTCTCATTACTCTTCTATTTCCCCTTCTTCTCGTTATCATTTTCCCTGGGAGAAGATGAGAGTGGATGATGGAGCAAATTTTCTGGCTGAAGAAGAGAAGACAGACTACATGTGTTTTATTATATTTATGGATAACATTTATGTTATTGTTGGGCCACAGAACTTTGTCCCCTCCGGTTTAGCTTATCACTTTGGTGAGGAGAGCTGTAATTTTAAACTAATGTCAAAGGTTCAATAAATTTGGTATCTGTCCGACGCTACTAAACACGCTGATGTTTAACCTTATAATTATGTATTAATTATTCGCACTTCTTTTTGCATCTCCTCATCTTCTTGTTCCCATTCGTCATCTGAAGGCGCTAGAAAAGATGAAATTAAAAGAAAATATCATTAACTGTGTCTACGAAACAATGTGTAAGTAACAGCGTGATGATTCATAAAGTGGTTGCCAACTCGGAGCATCCATATATATATATATATATATATATATATATATATATATATATATATATATATATATATATATATATATATATATATATATATATATATATATATATATATATATATATACATACAGGCGATGAGTCACAATAACGTGGCTGAAGTATGTTGACCAGACCACACACTAGAAATTGAAGGGACGACGACGTTTCGGTCCGTCCTGGACCATTCTCAAGTCGATTGCCAAGTCTCAAGTCGAGTATATATTGAGTTACCTGCACTCAATATATATATATATATATATATATATATATATATATATATATATATATATATATATATATATATATATATATATATATATATATATATATATATTTCTTCAATGAACATGATTTGTTGGTGAACATGACTGCAAAACTCACCTTACATCAGACGCAGACTAGGAAAGCTGCCAGTTATCACAGACACGTGTCAGAGTGGTGAAGGAAGATGCAGTAATCTAGAACAAATCCATTAAACTGTTACATCCCGTAGCCTGGATCGCCACCAGAGAGAAGCCCGCTCTATACAAAACCTGTTTTCTTCGTGGCGTTGATCACGTATTTCCAGATTTGCTCGGATCTGGATACCTTCAAAAATTGGATTGCTTAAGTCTTTCGATAAACTTGAAGAAGGAAGTTATAATACCCAATTCTGAATAGAAAGTTTTATGAATTCTTCGAGAATCACTTTGGCTCATCTGTCTAGTTTAGTTTGGCTGCTCTTGTTGCAAGAAGTTTAATATTCAGCTTTTGTATAATAGTTTAACTCAAAAATATCCTCAGTGGTTGCCAGTAGTATAGTTTCATTAGGAAAGCCACATATGATGAATAATTAATCATGGGGAAATATCCACTACGGTATTTAGGAAAATCAACATGCTAACCTTTCAAACAAGAGATGAAAGAGCAATGTTGGTACCTTTATGACACCAGTGTTCTCTAGAGAGGAAAATTGTTGCACTCTACTAGCCACATTTAAAGCTAGAGTAATTGTGGATCTGGAGAACATGCAAAGATATTTTACTGTCCGAATTCATTAAAAAAAAATCTATATTATTGGCACATATTAAAAAAAATACATTCTCTTCAGCGCAGGCTATACATAATAATTTACACATAAAACATTTAGAAGTGGTTCTAAATCTGCAGAAGAAAATAACTACTTACAAGAACAGGAGGCATGGCAGGAAGTGCAAAATATCCTCTGCTAAAAAAAGAGGTGCAATAAGTGCAGTGTTTCGTCAACATTAGGAGCAGAAGACTAAACACTATATCATTAAACATAAGGGGCCTAATTAGCCGATCTCTCACAGTGTTTACAAGGGAACTTGCCTGGTCAACCAGGCTGCGTCTAACAGCCTGATTGACCAGACCCGCAGTCAGGCGCCCGATTAGAGACCGGGCCGCGGGGACATTGCTCTCTGGAACCAGCTCAAGATAAACACAAGGTAACATAAATGAGCCTAGGAGCTGAATTGCCCCCCCCCCCCACACACACCACTAAATCTAGGTGAATACATGTTCACAACCAAATACGTGTGTGTTTCACGTGTACACGTACGCATGTACGTGTAAAATGCAGTGCTTTACATCCACTAAGAAAACACAAAAATAATGTTCCTTCACACAAGCTTCTTGCACAACCCGGCCATAATTACCTGCACTCTTCCAGCCGCTCCTCTTCTTTCACAGGGATCTACAGGCTGCCTCTCAGTCCTCGTATTTACTCAGCGCTCTCCATGAATACCCAGAACCTTTCTGAGCTCCGACCGTCACTACTGAGGTGTCCTCTGCTGGCGCCACCCAGCTGCTCTTCCTTCTTGTCTGCTGGCACCAGGCGTCATGATCACGCTCCTATTACTTCTGTGCCCCACTCTCTAGCCCACCCACTAGCCCACTCCCTAGCCCACTTCTTAGCCCACTCTCTAGCCCACTGCCATGTCCTCTCACACTGCATCTTCCATGCATTCATTTATTGTTCAATTCAGAAGCTGTACTCCCACACGAACAGCGGCGCTGTACTCTAATAGGAACATAACTGCTGTACTCTCAAAAGAACATCACTGTTGTGCTAACATAAGAACAGTGGTGCTGTACTTTTATTGCAGTACCTCTGCTGTACTCTCACGGGATCACCGCTGCTGTACTCTCACGGTGGCTTTCAATATTCTGAAGACCATTTCAAGCTCCACCGACTTACTTCAGCGAGAAATACAGAATGCCAACAAAAGATATCATAAGAGCGCGGTCGGCCCCGATAGCAGAGCGTTGTTTATCTGTGTGTGCAAGTGCACTCTTAGCCAAGTTGGGGGAGCAAAGATGGTTATGTATACCCTAGTGCCTGGCACAATTGTCGCGGCGTAACCAAAGCTCAAGAAATTGTAATGCAAAGATTGTAAAGAGTTTGGACGACAACAAAAGTTGGTTGATGTCGTATTTTCCCTCAAATGTTTTGTTTACAAATAGCGACTTTTGCGTGTTTTACAAACTTTTTTTAATCATCTCTCCTTCTTATACATCTGAAAAATATATGTATATATTTCTAATATTGCTACAGCAAGTACTCTTTTATTTTTCCTAATATCATAATATTAGGATAATAATGTAATTAATAATGTAATTCCTAATATTATCCTAAATAATATTCCAAATGTTCTTAATATCCTAATTGACATTCTGTCAATTATTGTCGCTCCTACATGTCTTTGGTGTTCATTTTGTGCTTCATCATGTGGTGTGTTCTGACTGTTTTGTGTGAAGTTGTGTTGGTGAGCAGAGTAGCAGCGAGCACCAGCTGAAGCCTGCAGGCTGGTGCAGGGCTGGCAGGCTGGTGCAGGCCTGGCAGGCTGGTGCAGGGCTGGCAGGCTGGTGCAGGGCTGGCAGGCTGGTGCAGGGCTGGCAGGGTGGTGCAGGGCTGGCAGGCTGGTGCAGGGCTGGCAGGCTGGTGCAGGGCTGGCAGGCTGGTGCAGGGCTGGCAGGGTGGTGCAGGGCTGGCAGGGTGGTGCAGGGCTGGCAGGGTGGTGCAGGGCTGGCAGGGTGGTGCAGGGCTGGCAGGCTGGTGCAGGGCTGGCAGGCTGGTGCAGGGCTGGCAGGCTGGTGCAGGGCTGGCAGGCTGGTGCAGGGCTGGCAGGGTGGTGCGGGGCTGGCAGGCTGGTGCAGGGCTGGCAGGCTGGTGCAGGGCTGGCAGGGTGGTGCAGGGCTGGCAGGCTGGTGCAGGGCTGGCAGGGCTGGCAGGCTGGTGCAGGGCTGGCAGGGCTGGCAGGCTGGTGCAGGGCTGGCAGGCTGGTGCAGGGCTGGCAGGCTGGTGCAGGGCTGGCAGGCTGGTGCAGGGCTGGCAGGGTGGTGCAGGGCTGGCAGGCTGGTGCAGGGCTGGCAGGCTGGTGCAGGGCTGGCAGGCTGGTGCAGGGCTGGCAGGCTGGTGCAGGGCTGGCAGGCTGGTGCAGGGCTGGCAGGCTGGTGCAGGGCTGGCAGGGTGGTGCAGGGCTGGCAGGCTGGTGCAGGGCTGGCAGGCTGGTGCAGGGCTGGCAGGCTGGTGCAGGGCTGGCAGGCTGGTGCAGGGCTGGCAGGGTGGTGCGGGGCTGGCAGGCTGGTGCAGGGCTGGCAGGCTGGTGCGGGGCTGGCAGGCTGGTGCAGGGCTGGCAGGCTGGTGCAGGGCTGGCAGGCTGGTGCAGGGCTGGCAGGGTGGTGCAGGGCTGGCAGGCTGGTGCAGGCTGGTGCAGGGCTGGCAGGCTGGTGCAGGGCTGGCAGGCTGGTGCAGGGCTGGCAGGCTGGTGCAGGGCTGGCAGGGTGGTGCAGGGCTGGCAGGCTGGTGCAGGGCTGGCAGGGTGGTGCAGGGCTGGCAGGCTGGTGCAGGCTGGTGCAGGGCTGGCAGGCTGGTGCAGGGCTGGCAGGCTGGTGCAGGGCTGGCAGGGTGGTGCGGGGCTGGCAGGCTGGTGCAGGGCTGGCAGGGTGGTGCAGGGCTGGCAGGCTGGTGCAGGGCTGGCAGGGTGGTGCAGGGCTGGCAGGCTGCTGGCGCCCTTTGCTTCGTCTCCCTTGGCATGTATCCGGTGGGAGGGACACATTGTACCTGGTGGGTGAAACACATAATGGTGGGAGGGACACATTGTACCTGGTGGGTGAGACACATAATGATGGGAGGGACACATTGTACCTGGTGGGTGAGACACATAATGGTGGGAGGGACACATTGTACCTGGTGGGTGAGACACATAATGGTGGGAGGGACACATTGTACCTGGTGGGTGAGACACATAATGATGGGAGGGACTCATTGTACCTGGTGGGTGAAACACATAATGATGGGAGGGACACATTGTACCTGGTGGGTGAAACACATAATGGTGGGAGGGACACATTGTACCTGGTGGGTGAAACACATAATGGTGGGAGGGACACATTGTACCTGGTGGGTGAGACACATAATGATGGGAGGGACACATTGTACCTGGTGGGTGAGACACATAATGGTGGGAGGGACACATTGTACCTGGTGGGTGAGACACATAATGGTGGGAGGGACACATTGTACCTGGTGGGTGAGACACATAATGGTGGGAGGGACACATTGTACCTGGTGGGTGAGACACATAATGGTGAGAGGGACACATTGTACCTGGTGGGTGAGACACATAATGGTGGGAGGGACACATTGTACCTGGTGGGTGAGACACATAATGGTGAGAGGGACACATTGTACCTGGTAGGTGAGACACATAATGATGGGAGGGACTCATTGTACCTGGTAGGTGAGACACATAATGGTGAGAGGGACACATTGTACCTGGTGGGTGAGACACATAATGGTGAGAGGGACACATTGTACCTGGTGGGTGAGACACATAATGGTGAGAGGGACACATTGTACCTGGTGGGTGAGACACATAATGGTGAGAGGGACACATTGTACCTGGTGGGTGAGACACATAATGGTGAGAGGGACACATTGTACCTGGTAGGTGAGACACATAATGATGGGAGGGACTCATTGTACCTGGTAGGTGAGACACATAATGGTGAGAGGGATACATTGTACCTGGTGGGTGAGACACATAATGGTGAGAGGGACACATTGTACCTGGTGGGTGAGACACATAATGGTGAGAGGGACACATTGTACCTGGTAGGTGAGACACATAATGGTGAGAGGGACACATTGTACCTGGTGGGTGAGACACATAATGGTGGGAGGGACACATTGTACCTGGTGGGTGAGACACATAATGGTGGGAGGGACACATTGTACCTGGTGGGTGAGACACATAATGGTGAGAGGGACACATTGTACCTGGTGGGTGAGACACATAATGGTGGGAGGGACACATTGTACCTGGTGGGTGAGACACATAATGGTGGGAGGGACACATTGTACCTGGTGGGTGAGACACATAATGGTGAGAGGGACACATTGTACCTGGTGGGTGAGACACATAATGGTGGGAGGGACACATTGTACCTGGTGGGTGAGACACATAATGGTGGGAGGGACACATTGTACCTGGTGGGTGAGACACATAATGGTGGGAGGGACACATTGTACCTGGTGGGTGAGACACATAATGGTGAGAGGGACACATTGTTCCTGGTGGGTGAGACACATAATGGTGGGAGGGACACATTGTACCTGGTGGGTGAGACACATAATGGTGGGAGGGACACATTGTACCTGGTGGGTGATACACATAATGGTGGGAGGGACACATTGTACCTGGTGGGTGAGACACATAATGGTGGGAGGGACACATTGTACCTGGTGGGTGAGACACATAATGATGGGAGGGACACATTGTACCTGGTGGGTGAGACACATAATGGTGAGAGGGACACATTGTACCTGGTGGGTGAGACACATAATGGTGGGAGGGACACATTGTACCTGGTGGGTGAGACACATATTGGTGGGAGGGACACATTGTACCTGGTGGGTGAGACACATAATGGTGAGAGGGACACATTGTACCTGGTGGGTGAGACACATAATGGTGGGAGGGACACATTGTACCTGGTGGGTGAGACACATAATGGTGGGAGGGACACATTGTACCTGGTGGGTGAGACACATAATGGTGGGAGGGACACATTGTACCTGGTGGGTGAGACACATAATGGTGAGAGGGACACATTGTTCCTGGTGGGTGAGACACATAATGGTGGGAGGGACACATTGTACCTGGTGGGTGAGACACATAATGGTGGGAGGGACACATTGTACCTGGTGGGTGATACACATAATGGTGGGAGGGACACATTGTACCTGGTGGGTGAGACACATAATGGTGGGAGGGACACATTGTACCTGGTGGGTGAGACACATAATGATGGGAGGGACACATTGTACCTGGTGGGTGAGACACATAATGGTGGGAGGGACACATTGTACCTGGTAGGTGAGACACATAATGGTGGGAGGGACACATTGTACCTGGTGGGTGAGACACATAATGGTGGGAGGGACACATTGTACCTGGTGGGTGAGACACATAATGGTGGGAGGGACACATTGTACCTGGTGGGTGAGACACATAATGGTGAGAGGGACACATTGTACCTGGTGGGTGAGACACATAATGGTGGGAGGGACACATTGTACCTGGTGGGTGAGACACATAATGGTGGGAGGGACACATTGTACCTGGTGGGTGAGACACATAATGGTGGGAGGGACACATTGTACCTGGTGGGTGAGACACATAATTGTGGGAGGGACACATTGTACCTGGTGGGTGAGACACATAATGGTGGGAGGGACACATTGTACCTGGTAGGTGAGACACATAATGGTGGGAGGGACACATTGTACCTGGTGGGTGAGACACATAATGGTGGGAGGGACACATTGTACCTGGTGGGTGAGACACATAATGATGGGAGGGACTCATTGTACCTGGTAGGTGAGACACATAATGGTGGGAGGGACACATTGTACCTGGTGGGTGAGACACATAATGGTGGGAGGGACACATTGTACCTGGTGGGTGAGACACATAATGGTGGGAGGGACACATTGTACCTGGTGGGTGAGACACATAATGATGGGAGGGACACATTGTACCTGGTAGGTGAGACACATAATGGTGAGAGGGACACATTGTACCTGGTGGGTGAGACACATAATGATGGGAGGGACACATTCTACCTGGTAGGTGAGACACATAATGGTGGGAGGGACACATTGTACCTGGTAGGTGAGACACATAATGGTGGGAGGGACTCATTGTACCTGGTAGGTGAGACACATAATGGTGGGAGGGACACATTGTACCTGGTAGGTGAGACACATAATGGTGAGAGGGACTCATTGTACCTGGTAGGTGAGACACATAATGGTGGGAGGCACTCATTGTACCTGGTAGGTGAGACATATAATGGTGGGAGGGACACATTGTACCTGGTAGGTGAGACACATAATGGTGGGAGGGACTCATTGTACCTGGTGGGTGAGACACATAATGGTGGGAGGGACACATTGTACCTGGTGGGTGAGACACATAATGGTGGGAGGGACTCATTGTACCTGGTAGGTGAGACACATAATGATGGGAGGGACACATTGTACCTGGTAGGTGAGACACATAATGGTGGGAGGGACACATTGCACCTGGTGGGTGAGACACATAATGGTGGGAGGGACTCATTGTACCTGGTGGGTGAGACACATAATGGTGGGAGGGACACATTGCACCTGGTGGGTGAGACACATAATGGTGGGAGGGACTCATTGTACCTGGTGGGTGAGACACATAATGGTGGGAGGGACACATTGTACCTGGTGGGTGAGACACATAATGGTGGGAGGGACTCATTGTACCTGGTAGGTGAGACACATAATGGTGAGAGGGACACATTGTACCTGGTAGGTGAGACACATAATGGTGGGAGGGACACATTGCACCTGGTGGGTGAGACACATAATGGTGGGAGGGACTCATTGTACCTGGTGGGTGAGAGAATATTTGTTTCTTGCTCCTGTTGTTTATATATTATATAAAATATTCTGAGAATAACTGAGAAGTGTTCTCGCTTCAGGTTTTTAATTATCAGCCACTGTAAATATCTTCCCTGACAGTAACTCTTTTTTTTTGGCATCTGCGTTTGCAGATAAAACACTAAGTTTTATCATAACTGCTCTCGTCACATGTTTTGCATATATTCCCGTCTGGAGCTCGATATTACAAGATATGAATGTTCACGATCAAATATATGTATTACGAGAGCAGACGGTGACCGGCAGGGCGCTCCGGTAACACCATTCCCAGGAGTGAATCTAAAAGTTCTGCCTAAGTTACGGCTTCGACTCATACAGATGGCGGTTGGTTGTCTACGAAAAAGTTTGCATATTAGTGCCACGACGGCTGCGTGTCGCTTTATCTTCTCCCATGCAAACAACTTGCCTCAGGAACCCAAATAATTTAATTCCTGGAGAGTCTGGAAATTCAAGACATTTACAGTACATATATTAGCTGACAAATTATTTTCTTCTCGAGAATTTTTCTTTGTTTACCTGTAAGATTGTATCCCCCTGACGTGGTAGCCATTAGTTAAATTACACCTTCAAGACCCGACTCAAACACACGCAACTCAAGGCAGGCGTCCGAGAAGGGGGGGGGGGGGGGGAGTAGAATCCATTGCTTCCCAAGTACGATGTTGAATCTTCAAATGGAAATATTTTTAATTATTTTACATTTTTGTTGGAATTTGTATTTTAAATGACATAAAAAAGCATTGCATCGTCTGATGCCTCTGTTACCTACCAGTAAATAGGTACCTGGGAGTTAGACAGCTGCTACGGGCTGCTTCCTGGAAGGGGTGTGTAACAAAAAGGAGGCCTGGTCGAGGACCGGGCCGCGGGGACGCTAAGCCCCGAAATCATCTCAAGATAACCTTAAGAGATACTCCTCCGGGGTGACTCTGGGACCAGCTCGACTTAAGAACAAAGTTAAGAACAGTATAATTTCTTGTCATATCTACCTACCTGTTGTCTAACTGTTGTTCCAGGGATTAATGTCCACGCGGCCCAGTCTCTGTTCAGACTTTCTGGTTGGTGGTCTGGCAACCAGACTGTTAGATGCAGTTGCTTGCAGTCTAAGGCTGGTTGATCAGGAATTCTTTATTAGTGAAACGAAACTTTCAAGCAACTTTTTTTACTCGATCTTGCAAGAGAAGATTATGAAACCTTACTATATCACATAGTATATCAATATACCGATAATATACTACGGGATGCCGTATATGTTCCAATTAATTATCGTTATTTCAAATATTTTTGGGGAGATTAGATTGATGATGGATGATGATGCTGGGCCCAGTGAGCACTCACTTACCGGTTCCTGGTTGATACCTGGTTGATGGGGTTCTGGGAGTTCTTCTACTCCCCAAGCCCGGCCCGAGGCCAGGCTCGACTTGTGAGAGTTTGGTCCACCAGGCTGTTGCTTGGAGCGGCCCGAAGGCCCACATACCCACCACAGCCCGGTTGGTCCGGCACTCCTCATTTAACTACAGAAATACAACCGGAATGAAATATGGAAAGCGATGCGTACAGCCGCTATACAGACAAGGACAGGCCGTCGGTAGACCGGTGATGGGAGTAGGTACTTACGCCCCCAGTGGAAAGCCATTTTGGCTTGGTGAGGGGAGAGAGAGTCGGCGTGGCGCCCCGACTGAAGGCACTCTATCCAACTAGCCTTGTTTCCCCCCCTGGCCCGAGGGAAGGCAGGCGTGAGACGGCTGCCTGTGGTCCACATCACACCAGGTGAACGGTAGTGGTGGCTGCCCGCCTCACTGCCCCGTACCTCTCGCCTCCCTCGTGGAGTCCCGCACGCTACCCTCGCGTCCGCAAGTTTACAGCTCTGGCACGGATGCACATGGCCAGGGAAGGTGCCACAGTAAATATATGTGTTTTATTCTGTTTATTATGTTACATAGCGGCATTACGCCTCTTATACTACTCCTGTATTTATCGCTGAGATTTAATAAATAAAGGTTTTCTCTTTTATCATAGACTTACATCAAATATTATCACGATGACTTCCATATAAGTTCTTTCTTCAAAGGAGGCCTATAAGCATTAATTATATATCTACCTATTAGAGGATGTCTGCCTGTCAGACGTTAGACCAAACGCGTGGGGCAAACCTCACCCAAATTTGCAAGGAGAATGATCTCGGGTATGGGACGGACATAGGCTAGTTGCTGTAAGCCTAAGTTAACTGCTTTAAGAAATGCTAGTAATTACAGAGACTCCTCTTAGACTTAGTCGCCTGACAGCTGAGTGGACAGCGCCTCGAATTCGTAGTCCTGAGGTTCCGGGTTCGATGTCCGGTGGAGGCAGAAACAAATGGGTAAAAGTTTCTTTTATCCTGATGCACCTCTTCACCTAGGAGTAAATAGGTACCTGGTCGTTAGACAGCTGCTACGGGCTATTTCCTGGGGGGGGGGATGGTATTACAAAAAGGTGGCCTGGTTGAGAAGCGGGCCGCGGGGATGCTAAGCCCCGAGCTCATCTCAAGATAACTTCAAGATCTTAAGATAACCTCCCATGCGATTTTCGGAGTCAGGTGTGAAATACATAGTGTACTTTCCCTAGAGTTTTTAGTGAACCTAATAATATACTTTCTGACAGACCCAAACATTTGTTTAAGTGCTTCTTAATAATAAACACTCTGATGTAAGGGGAGAGGGGGGAAGCCAAGGAGAAGGGGAGGATGAGAGAAGGGAGGATGAGGGAAGGGGGGAATGGAGGACTATGGGGATGGGGAAGGGGGAAGATGAGGGGAAGGACGAGGGGAAGGACGAGGGAAGGGACGAATTAGGGAATGTGGAGAGGGGGCAGCAGTGATGGGTGGGAGGAATGGGGTTTTTAATATTATTTTTCCAGAGAGAAAGGGAAGATGGGGAAGCAGGTGAGGAAGAGGGGGGGGGGACAAAGGGACAAGGGGAAGATGGGAAAAGAGGGAGAAGGACACTCATGGTGCAGACAGTTACCCCCTATATATATATATATATATATATATATATATATATATATATATATATATATATATATATATATATATATATATATATATATATATATATATATATATATATATATATATATATATATATATTGTGACGATAATCTCCTTCAAGAGATTGAGCCTGCTCTTCCCTCCAAAAATACGTCGATACATCTATATAAAACTACTATGGAAGAAATGTCCAACAACGACAACAACATCTCCAAGGTTTGCCAGAGAGCAAAACGTATGCAGCCAGGAACACCTGCTACACCTCAAACCGCCAAACTACCTGTCTTGTTGCCGGCTCCTCGCTGATTGGCCGCCGGTCTGGCTGCAACTGCACTCCACCCACCATACTACTTGATGTCTGGGGCCGCCACGACCTCAGTCCTCAGAATATTCAGTGCTTTCATACGGTTAACACTTCTTCCTGGTAGACTAAGCTTTGGCTGACGTGTACTAAGAGAGATGATAGCTTAAAGCCAATATTCCTGCACCTCTCATTTTATTGTATATTGCACAGCTTGTTATTGCTCACTTGTCTTAACGTAACTTTTCATTTTTTCATTTAATTATTCTTATTATTTTGATTGATTGATTTTATTATACGAATTTGTATGTCCATTTTATTAATGTTTTGTTTATCTAACGTAATTAAAATTCCATTGTTAAAATTTACTTGTGTTTTGTGTGTCTTCTCCTTACCTTACCACAGACGAAGTTCCAGATTTTCTATTTTTTTTTATTACTATGTGACGAGGCCATACCCCTAGCTTTGAACAGCCGAACACCAACGCGTTACCGTCACAATATATATATATATATATATATATATATATATATATATATATATATATATATATATATATATATATATATATATATATATATACATATATATAGTTTGAGGATAGAGGGGAGAGGGGGGGGGGGGAGGAATCGAAATGGGGGGATGAGGGTTGAAAGCTGGTGGGTGGAGAGGGAGGGGCTAAAACTACAGTAACAAGGGACCCCTAATATGCAGGGGGAGAGGGAAGTACCGTTGGCAGACCTGCCACCTCTCAGTGAGCGGCAGCACATGCCAGTGTTCCACCAGTCTGCCACCTCTCAGTGAGCGGCAGCACATGCCAGTGTTCCACCAGCCTGCCACCTCTCAGTGAGCGGCAGCACATGCCAGTGTTCGAGCAGCAGTGGTGTTCGTCGAGGCATTGACTGTTGTGGTGGAGCGTGTATCACACAATCCCCGCCTCTCCCCTCTGCATTCCTGGTAGTGTGCGGGGCTGCCTCGCCCTCCCCTCACTCTGGCGATGAATCCTCCATGCCGTCCTCTTGTAATGGCTCTGTTGCATTCCTGCAAGGCACTCAAAACAATTTATTTTCTAGTGAGAAGGTTTCCACAAAGAATTATATGATCGGTAAATATATACTACATAATAAAATACATAGCATGAAGTTAGTGTAAATGATTTTCCTAATAATGCGAAACTGTTCAAATTAATGATATGTATATTACCATTGACTCTCAGGGGCTAAACTGTTCAAAGAAAAGTAAATTCAAAAGTATTTCTTTAATGTGAATAAACCCATATGTATATACATGTTCATATTTACATGTATATTTATACATATATGTACTAACATGTATATACATATATATGCACTCACATGTATATATATGTAAATACTTATACACATGTATATGCTCACATGCGTTTTCCAGGGTTGAGCCTTAGCTCTTGTCCTTCAGTAAAGGCGAGGCAGATTGCATAGTTGATTTATTTAATATATTTGTAATATTATTAACTAATTGTTGACTTCACAGAAAAACACTAACTTGAAACGTTTAGGATAAGCGCTGTTATGGACAAGGTGGTCAGGGGATGGTGAGGCTGGTTAGGGGATGGTGAGGCTGGTCAGGGGATGGTGAGGCTGGTCACTAGGGTGGTGAGGGTGGACAGGGGATGAGGTGAAGGTTGCCAGGTGCTAAAAGTATCGTGCCAGGAGGAGTCTCTACATATCTTACTTATTTCACAGCCAGTCACGTGTTAGTCCTCATATATAATAGCCTTGGTCTCCGTTCAGTGGCCTGAACCTGACCTGCACGCTCACAGTGAAGGATCATAAAGTCAATCCCAGAAGTTAGAAACCTTCCTTAATAACAGAGATTTAAAAAACATTATCGAAAGAGAGATAAAGACTATGAGATAACGTGATTGAAGTATAAAAGAGAATAGCATATGGGAGATAAATATAAGTTTACATTTAGCAATGCAATAAAAATGTATATAAATTGACTATCTTTAGATTCAAGAATGACTTGGATAATTACTAGTTTGGAAACATTGTCGTTAATTTACTGAACAAATTACCGGGTTTGCTGAATTGTTTGACGTATAGATTACACATATGTATAGATGAGTTTTGGTGGATAGAAATAAGAACTTCCTGGTATTGGCAAATACGCCTTCTGCAGCTTCCTGTGTTCTTATATCTGATACAAATACATTGTTCAACCCAATAATAATAATATCCATAAACTAGTAAGCAAACAAGAGTATCTGTTAAGGCATTTTTATGAGCTTAAGTAATTGGACAAAATTAAGCATAATTTTAACACATAACCCAATAATAATTAGTGTTAATGCTAATACAACACTCATAAATACCTGCAATAAAAACAAAGATCGTAATTATTGTTGGACAGAATGCATTATTGAGTGCATGTGCAACGCCCTCATGTGCGCCAGGAGTGTGAGTGACAGCAGACACTGAAGCTGCTCTTGACGCTTCGCCTGCTATAATGCACCCATATTCTCCCTGTGACCAGTCCCACAGGACCAGTCCCACAGGACCAGTCCCACAGCACCAGTCCCACAGGACCAGTCCCACAGGACCAGCCCCATAGTACCAGTCCCACAGCACCAGTCCCACAGGACCAGTCCCACAGGACCAGTCCCACAGGACCAGCCTCACAGGACCAGTCCCACAGCACCAGTCCCACAGGACCAGCCCCATAGTACCAGTCCCACAGCACCAGTCCCACAGGACCAGTCCCACAGGACCAGTCCCACAGGACCAGTCCCACAGGACCAGCCCCATAGTACCAGTCCCACAGGACCAGTCCCACAGGACCAGTCCCACAGGACCAGCCCCACAGGACCAGTCCCACAGGACCAGCCTCACAGGACCAGTCCCACAGGACCAGTCCCACAGGACCAGTCCCACAGGACCAGTCCCACAGCACCAGTCCCACAGGACCAGTCCCACAGGACCAGCCCCACAGGACCAGCCCCATAGTACCAGTCCCACAGCACCAGCCCCACAGGACCAGTCCCACAGGACCAGTCCCACAGGACCAGTCCCACACGACCAGTCCCACAGGACCAGCCCCATAGTACCAGTCCCACAGCACCAGTCCCACAGCACCAGTCCTACAGGACCAGCCCCACAGGACCAGTCCCACAGGACCAGTCCCACAGGACCAGTCCCACAGGACCAGTCCCACAGGACCAGTCCCACAGGACCAGCCCCATAGTACCAGTCCCACAGCACCAGTCCCACTTGACCAGTCCCACAGGACCAGTCCCACAGGACTAGCAACTCCAACAATTTCCACTACTGTAACGGGGCGGTGTTGTCATCATTCCAACGTAACGTACAGAGTGAGTAAAACATTAACCACTGAGTCATGTAAAATATTGAACTATTGTCGTATTAAAGTAAGGTCAAGTGTGAATCTCTCGGGGCATTACCTGTGCCAGCCGTCCTTAAAATGGCTTACGTGTGTTACTTAATATGTGAACTTAATTAATGTTCTCATTCCAAGCTACATTGTGTGTATTTCTGTTGTAATAAATTAATCGTCCATTGGTCAGGGCTTCTCCAGCTCTCCTTTGATCCCGAGAGCCCGTAATAACTAGCTAACTGCCGTTCCCGGGGCCAGGCAGAAACGTCAAAGGCAAGCGGCAATTTGATGACACAACAAACGGATTGATATTCACTCAAGAGGATATTTACCTTGATGTAAATACACGAATAGGTTCATGCATCTCCTTCATGTATATACACTGAGAGTATATTTTAGATATACATTTCATTCAGGACTGAAGTATACTAGCTGGTCGGCCAGGGAACCAGTGTCACGGGCTGACAAACGCTTCACGGGTTGATAAAGCCTTCAGCTCAACAAGAGAAGCAAAAGGATGTTGGAGTCAGCTGGGTAAAGGGCCCGTCACACTGTGGTGGAGGTTGTGCGAGTGTCGACGCCCCTATGGTGCACCCTGATGGTATATGGCAGCAACGCTGGCACGTCACAGGTTTCGTGCTAAGGTATCACGGTTCCCATGAGGCGCGGTGCTGTAGCAGTGGGAGTGACCGTAGACTTGAAATTTTTGTAACTGGCTTGTGTCAGGCTGGTTCGCTCTCCTTCCATGGTGCATTCAGCGTTGGCAGGTGGATGGAGGTTCCGCTCCTGAGCCCATTATGTGCCGCTATAACCTTTTCCACTATCTCTCACATGATAGATATGGTGGTGCAAAATATAGGAACCAAATAAACATGAAACATTTACTGTGTGACTAATCATAAGAGCAAATATAACTAACCTTTTCTGCAACTTCGTTGATTGACATATTCGACTTTTTTTATTATTTTTATTTTGCGGAAACCATTTCTTAAGCGAGAGCTTTTCTGCAGTTCGATAGTTAGTCGCACGTCACCAAACGACATCTTGAAGTGTGCTCATTTAGAAGGCGTTGGGAATTTATTAATTGTTTTTCACGTTACTTGGCTTCTCTCGTGGAAGCGTTAAGAAGCGTACATAGTGTTAGTGGAGGACCTGCGACACATGCAGGGCTACATGTAGTCACCCCGGCTTGGTGTCTTCCTTTGATAAATTAACACATGCAGGAGTTGCCTTACATTGCTGTTACTTTGCGATGATTCCAGGGCTTAGCGTCCCCGCGGCCCGGTCGTCGACCAGGCCTCCTGGTTGCTGGACTGATCAACAAGGCTGTTGGACGCGGCTGCTCGAAGCCTGACGTATGAATCATAGCCTGGTTGATCAGGTATCCTTTGGAGGTGTTTATCAAGAACCCCTTTTGAACACTTTGAGGGGTCGGCCAGATATACCCCTTATGTGTAGTGGAAGCGTGTTGAACAGTCTCGGGCCTCTGATGTTGATAGAGTTCTCTCTCAGAGTACCTGTTGCACCTCTGCTTTTCAACGGGGGTATTCTGCACATCCTGCCATGTCTTCTGGTCTCATGTGGTGTTGTTTCTGTGTGCAGGTTTGCACACAGAAATAACCCCTCTAGTATTTTCCTCGTGTAAATTATTACGTATCTCTCCCGCCTATGCTACAGAGAATACAGGTTTAGGCATTTTAGTTGTTCCCAATAATTTAAATGTTTTACTGAGTGGATTATAGCAGTAAAGGATCTCTGCACGCTCTCCAGGTCAAAAAATTTCCAGCTTTGAAAGGGGCTGTCATTGTGTAACAATATTCCATTCTATAGAGCACTAGCAACTTGAAGAATATCAACATTGGTATAGCATCTCTAGTTTGAAAAGGTATTGTTATCCAGCCAATGTCATTTTTCTTGCAGGATGGGAAGCTGTATAGGCTTTAGCCAAATTTAGATGTAAATTTGGCTCTAAAAATTAGCATTGTATTTTTGACAAGAAATAGAAATAATCACTATAGAAACAAAATTCAAAATCTTAATTTGCGAAACTGTTGGCTTGCAAATTCATGAATAATTTCCAGGGAGTCCAGTTTGCTTAAATGTTCTGACTTAAAGTTCGTTAAGGAAAAGTAGTTCAACTTGACTTTTATCTTTGACCTCTGGTAGGTCTTGGTTCGTTTTTGACCAGAAAATGATCTCTCCCATTACAGTTCAATACTGTCAGGCACATGGACATTCGCAGAGAAAAATGTTCATTTGGAAAGACTGAAGACAGGTTGTTTGACCCATTTTGCTTAAACATTTACAGTTCAAAACTGCATTCATTTTCATCATCAGATGCAGTTACATACAGTTTCATGAACTCTGAACGGAATACATATCCAAAGATCAATATGAATCCAGTTGTGTGAGCCATTGTGGCCAGGCCCAGCTGTGTATGTGTAACATTGTGGCCCGGCCCAGCTGTGTGTGTATCACTGTGGCCAGGCCCAGCTGTGTATGTGTGTGTATCACTGTGGCCAGGCCCTGCTGTGTGTGTGTGTATCACTGTGGCCCGGCCCAGCTGTGTGTATCACTGTGGCCAGACCCAGCTGTGTGTGTGTATCACTGTGGCCAGGCCCAGCTGTGTGTGTGTGTGTATCACTGTGGTCAGGCCCAGCTGTGTGTGTGTCTGTATCACTGTGGCCAGGCCCAGCTGTGTGTGGGTGTGTATCACTGTGGCCAGACCCAGCTGTGTGTGTGTGTGTATCACTGTGGCCCGGCCCAGCTGTGTGTATCACTGTGGCCAGACCCAGCTGTGTGTGTGTATCACTGTGGCCCGGCCCAGCTGTGTGTATCACTGTGGCCAGACCCAGCTGTGTGTGTGTATCACTGTGGCCCGGCCCAACTGTGTGTATCACTGTGGCCAGACCCAGCTGTGTGTGTGTGTATCACTGTGGCCCGGCCCAGCTGTGTGTGTGTGTATCACTGTGGCCCGGACCAGGTGTGTGTGTGTGTATCACTGTGGCCCGGACCAGGTGTGGTCACACCTAAAGTGTTACCGACGAAGGCTTCTCACGCTAGACGTTGATGGGGGAAGAAACAACAAATGGGGAACTAATCTAAAGTTTGGGTCGAGAGAGAGATTTATGTAGTGGTGTCGTGAAGGCGTTTCTGGCCCCCTTCCCTTCTGTCTACTCCACTCCTCTCCTGTCTGTCCACCCCCTCTCTCTTGTTGCCTTGTCTGTCCCCTATCTGCTGTCCACAGTCTCTCTCCTCCAGCCTGTCCATCTCCTTCCATCTTGCCTTCCTCTTTCCTCCTGCCTTCCTTCCTTCCCATTTTCTTTGAAGTTACTCTCCTGGCTATCCTCTCTTTGCATCCCGCCCTCCTCGCCTGACCCATCTCGTCTATCATCTTCCCTTCCCACAGACGTCCGAGTTGTCATTCGTTCACCTGCTGTTCCATCCTCCCTTCTGTTTTTCTCCTCCCTGGAAGGGCACTCCCATATTCCCTTCCTGGTGTTGTTCCTCCGTCTCTCATGCTTTAATACCGTATAATGTGTCTCGTGCCCACTCTGTCTCTCGGGTTACAGTTTTATTTGTCATATTAAAGAACCAGTTCTTTAATATGCTGCACCAGTTCTTTAATATGCTGCCCCAGTTATTTAATATGCTGCACCAGTTCTTTAATATGCTTCCCCAGTTCTTTAATATGCTTCCCCAGTTCTTTAATATGCTGCCCCAGTTATTTAATATGCTGCACCAGTTATTGAATATGCTGCACCAGTTCTTTAATATGCTGCACCAGTTCTGTAATATTCTGCACCAGTTCTGTAATATGCTGCACCATTTCTGTAATATTCTGCACCAGTTCTGTAATATGCTGCTCCCTGGAAGAAAGAGTGACCGGAAGAGTGAAGAAACAGGAAAGACATAATAGCCAACTATGAGTCTTAAGTCTTAATACAGGCGTAAACGGCTATTCAACCAGCCCGTACAGTATAAAATGGCTGGTATACGGACACAAGAACACTGTTGAAAGCCAGAGTGAGCGTCAGTGATATACGCAATTTCAACTGTAGACAGACGAGAGTCCCAGCTCATTCCCCACAGGAACAATTGGATGAGTGCTCAGTCGGCATCCCCACCCACCAATAACATCCCACTCACCCAACAAACGGCATACCCCAACACCCCCTCTCTCCCCACCACCACCGCCCCCAGCACCCTTCAGACACTTGTCTTCCCCGCCCGGCCCATTATGCCACGCCAAGGAGAGCTACTCTCGGGTCATAATATACCTCAACCGCCCTTCTGCGATCGAGGCTAATTCATCCCCTATCCCATGAGACAATTAGGATTGTTTTCCCCCTTGACGAGAGCCGTGCGATGCGCGCCCCTTTTGCCAATAAAGGGGATTAAACTGGAGAGCTGCGGTGATGTGCCAGCAGCCAGAGGAACGAGTCTATCTTTGTTGTCACCAGATTTTGTCTCCACGAAAACTTCATGTGCGAGGCTATCTAGTGACGGGCTAATGTGGTGCTGCTGGAGGTGGTGCTGCTGGAGGTGGTGCTGCTGGAGGTGGTGGTGCTGGAGGTGGTGCTGCTGGAGGTGGTGCTGCTGGAGGTGGTGCTGCTGGAGGTGGTGGTGCTGGAGGTGGTGCTGCTGGAGGTGGTGCTGCTGGAGGTGGTGCTGCTGGAGGTGGTGCTGCTGGAGGTGGTGGTGCTGGAGGTGGTGCTGCTGGAGGTGGTGCTGCTGGAGGTGGTGCTGCTGGAGGTGGTGCTGCTGGAGGTGGTGCTGCTGGAGGTGGTGCTGCTGGAGGTGGTGGTGCTGGAGGTGGTGCTGCTGGAGGTGGTGCTGCTGGAGGTGGTGCTGCTGGAGGTGGTGGTGCTGGAGGTGGTGCTGCTGGAGGTGGTGCTGCTGGAGGTGGTGCTGCTGGAGGTGGTGCTGCTGGAGGTGGTGCTGCTGGAGGTGGTGCTGCTGGAGGTGGTGCTGCTGGAGGTGGTGGTGCTGGAGGTGGTGCTGCTGGAGGTGGTGCTGCTGGAGGTGGTGGTGCTGGAGGTGGTGGTGCTGGAGGTGGTGCTGCTGGAGGTGGTGCTGCTGGAGGTGGTGGTGCTGGAGGTGGTGCTGCTGGAGGTGGTGGTGCTGGAGGTGGTGCTGCTGGAGGTGGTGCTGCTGGAGGTGGTGGTGCTGGAGGTGGTGGTGCTGGAGGTGGTGCTGCTGGAGGTGGTGCTGCTGGAAGTGGTGCTGCTGGAGGTGGTGGTGCTGGAGGTGGTGGTGCTGGAGGTGGTGCGGCTGGAGGTGGTGCTGCTGGAGGTGGTGGTGCTGGAGGTGGTGCTGCTGGAGGTGGTGGTGCTGGAGGTGGTGCTGCTGGAGGTGGTGCTGCTGGAGGTGGTGGTGCTGGAGGTGGTGCTGCTGGAGGTGGTGCTGCTGGAGGTGGTGGTGCTGGAGGTGGTGGTGCTGGAGGTGGTGGTGCTGGAGGTGGTGGTGCTGGAGGTGGTGGTGCTGGAGGTGGTGGTGCTGGAGGTGGTGCTGCTGGAGGTGGTGGTGCTGGAGGTGGTGCTGCTGGAGGTGGTGCTGCTGGAGATGGTGGTGCTGGAGGTGGTGGTGCTGGAGGTGGTGGTGCTGGAGGTGGTGGTGCTGGAGGTGGTGGTGCTGGAGGTGGTGCTGCTGGAGGTGGTGCTGCTGGAGGTGGTGGTGCTGGAGGTGGTGGTGCTGGAGGTGGTGGTGCTGGAGGTGGTGCGGCTGGAGGTGGTGCTGCTGGAGGTGGTGCTGCTGGAGGTGGTGGTGCTGGAGGTGGTGCTGCTGGAGGTGGTGCTGCTGGAAGTGGTGCTGCTGGAGGTGGTGGTGCTGGAGGTGGTGGTGCTGGAGGTGGTGCGGCTGGAGGTGGTGCTGCTGGAGGTGGTGCTGCTGGAGGTGGTGGTGCTGGAGGTGGTGCTGCTGGAGGTGGTGCTGCTGGAGGTGGTGCTGCTGGAGGTGGTGCTGCTGGAGGTGGTGCTACTGGAGGTGGTGCTGGAGGTGGTGCTGCTGGAGGTGGTGCTGCTGGAGGTGGTGCTGCTGGAGGTGGTGCTGCTGGAGGTGGTGGTTATGTTGGAAGTGCAGTATTTTGAGCAGTTAGCTAACATCCGACTGGATTTTAATCGAAATCTTTTGGTCAAGTTTCCTGACACCTAATGTATCTGTTCACCCAGTATAAAATTGGTATTCATAACACTTCTGTGTTTTACATCCTGATTAAGACTAGTAGTAAGGGAGAGTATACCTTCACTGACTGTCTCTCCCTGACGACGGGAAAGCTTTTAAACAATAATCAAGTTGTTAGAGATTTCTTCTAATCATTTCGCCTTGGTATTTGTAATTGTAATTCCAATTATAATTCAGTAATTCTTAATTGATAATTTGAGAATTTTCCAGCCGAGATCTTTGTCCTCCTCGCCTACCCTCCCCCCCCCCCTCGGGTCTTGAAGCTCTACTACCCACTCTTCATATTTGGGTTCTGACTTTTGTCTTCAAGAAACTCTCAAGTTAATTTTTCTAATGGAATGGTAAATTGATCTTTGTTTGCTTGGACTTCCCTCTCATGGTGTTGTTAACGAACACCTCACCCGCACGCGCACGCACGCACACACACACACACACACACACACACACACACACACACACACACGCGCACGCACACACACACACACACACACACACACACACACACACACACACACACACACACACACACACATACACACACACACACACACACACTCACACACACACGTATGAGCTACGAGGAGAGACTACGGGAATTAAACCTCACTTCTTTCGAAGACAGAAGAGTTAGGAGGGACATGATCACCACATCCAAGATTCTCAAGGGAATCGACAGGGTTGATAAAGACAGGCTATTTAACACAAAGGGCACACGCACTAGGGGACACAGGTGGAAACTGAGTGCCCAAATGAGCCACAGAGATATTAGAAAGAACTTTTTTTAGTGTTAGAGTGGTTGAAAAATGGAATGCATTAGGAAGTGATGTGGTGGAGGCTGACTCCATACACAGCTTCAAGTGTAGGTATGATAGAGCCCAATAGGCTCAGGAACCTGTACACCTGTTGATTGACGGTTGAGAGGCGGGACCAAAGAGCCAGACCTCAACCCTCATCCCCGACCGTCCAAGTGGTTGGGCACTATTCCTTCCTGCCGTCCCATCCCAAATCCTTATCCTGACCCCATCCAAGTGCTATATTCGTAATAGCTTGGCGCTTTCCCCCTGATAGCTCCCTTCACCCTCGTACCCAGGCAACTGTCATGGTAGCAGAGACGAACTTAAAAATATCGAGTTAAAACCTAAATTAGAGAAATGTTTTAGGCTCGATGGAAGGAAAGATCAAAGCGATTACTCTAAGCACGTCATCGAAACTTAATTACAAGAAATTTTATTGCGAACGAGCGGATTAATTTCCAGTATTTACCAGGTTTTTTTCAGAAGGGGACATATTCGACCTTTTTATTTAATTAATCGCCTTTGTTCTCAGGTTTAATTACAACTTTTTACTTATTTTTTTTTTGCTTTTTCTGCTTTCTTTGATCTTGGAAGCATCGATGTCTTTAAATCATTTCCTGGTAAAATAAAGAAAAATATGTTTAATATTACAGAGATTTTTAATTTTATAAATGATTTTCTGATAATTATAAAAGGCGTAGTGGACGCCTGAGGTACACATGCACATACATACGATTGCACACGTGAGTATGTGTGTGTGTGTGTGTGTGTGTGTGTGTGTGTGTGTGTGTGTGTGTATTTACTATTTGTATTTATTATTTGTGCCTTGCAGAATCGAGCTATTAGCCTTGGACTACGCCTTTGCAATCAATTTATTTTCCTCTTTTATGGCTATTATATATTTCTTCTAACACACGCACAAACATCCCCAGGAAGCAGCCCGTAACAGCTGTCTAACTCCCAGGTACCTATTTACTGCTAGAGGAACAGGTGCACCAGGGTGAAAGAAACCGCCCATTTGTTTTTGCCTCCGCCGGGAATCGAACCCGGGCCCATAGGACTACGACCCCCTAGTGCTGTCCACTCAGCCGCGAGGGCCCGTTGAGTGTGTGTGAACGTGTTTGTGCTAAATGCCTGTGTGTGTGTGTGTGTGTGTGTGTGTGTGTGTGCTTGTCGAGTGTGTACTCACCTAGTTGTGCTTGGTGGGGTTGAGCTCTGTCTCTTTGGTCCCGCCTCTCAACTGAGGCGGGATTTTATATATATATATATATATATATATATATATATATATATATATATATATATATATATATATATATATATATATATATATATATATATAATGGCGCCCTGAGACCGACGAGAGAGGACGTGTTTGTCTCCTCACCAGACTATCTCCTGTGGGTTGTTGCCCCGCTGTTAGACAAATAACAGCTAATTAAGGTACTTTCCAAATCATATCGAACCCAATTAAACACAGCATAATTTGGTTGAATGGAAGGGTGGCCAATTTGTAATTATAACACATACACATGTATGTGTTATTCCGGAAAATGCTGTTCAGTCAGAATGTTACCTACAGTTGAAAATGTTTGTATTTTATAACAGTTGCTGATACTCTGGCTCTTTTCGTCCCCAGCGGCTCTCACATAGCGGCAGATAGCTTTGTTTACCTGCGGATCAATATAAATAATGGCCACTTTCCTCCAAAATATCAGATGTTTGGCCTTCAGTATTTTTGGCGGGAAATAGCTGACATTGGCACTGCTGCCACTGTCAACATAAGCCATAATATCTATAGAACTGGACCCCGCGGCCACTGTTTACCGCGCCAGCACTGAAGCCTCTCTGGCACACTCTGGAACTTCACCGTCTGCGCCTGTAATTGTGCCGTGGACTTCTAGCGGTGGACTAAAGTCCCACTGTAGATCTTAGTCTTAACACACTACCTACAGCCTCATTATCCAAGTTTTGAGTCTCGCTATGGCCGCCTTATGTGTCATTGTAGCTGATGGGATTCTCGTTATGGCTGCTTGGAGTCTCACTACAGCCGCCTGTTGTCTAATTGTAGATGACTGTAGTGTAACCACATCCTGAAGCATGACCACGTGACCATGAAGGGCTTCACCATGACAGATATCACAACGCTTATCAACCAGACGAGAAACGTTGTATTTTCCATCACTGGAAAGACGATTTAAGATAATATATCCCGCGTAAACGGCCCAATCACAAGGATCTGTTTGTGGGGCCAAAATAATGTTATTTTGTGTCGCTCCCTTCACCTTATACAAATAGGGACGATAAGGATACAATAGCAGACCATCGGCGAGCGGCCCCAAAAGAGCGAATCAGAATGAGTGTTTCATTCCAGAAAAGCGTAAGGCGCCCAGGGGTACTCTGGGGCACTCTGGGGAAGCGACCGAGGAGAAATATATCGCATTATCTTTGGTAAATCTGTGTCGTTGTCTGTGGCACTAGCAGGTGTAGTTTTCCTTGGACAGCAAAATTGCTCACATCCAAATGTTATGCTTATTTTTGGAGGAAAAATAATATATATAATTAGATCTGCTGGCTAAAAGACTCTCTCTCTCTATATATATATATATCCATATATATATATATATATATATATATATATATATATATATATATATATATATATATGAATGAAAACTCACACCCCAGAAGTGACTCGAACCCATACTCCCAGAAGCAACGCAACTGGTAACTACAGGGCGCCTTAATCCGCTTGACCATCACGGCCGTCAAAAGGAAGTGATAGCCGAGGCTATTTGAGCCACTTCCCCGACGGCAACTCGGATGGTAATCTTGGGCATAGCATTTCACCAAATCACCTCATTCTTTGGGGCACACGTGAGGAACACAAATTTGTGAATTTTTGTGTTCCTCACGTGTGCCCCAAAGAATGAGGTGATTTGGTGAAATGCTATGCCCAAGATTACCATCCGAATTGCCGTCGGGGAAGTGGCTCAAATAGCCTCGGCTATCACTTCCTTTTGACGGCCGTGATGGTCAAGCGGATTAAGGCGCCCTGTAGTTACCAGTTGCGTTGCTTCTGGGAGTATGGGTTCGAGTCACTTCTGGGGTGTGAGTTTTCATTCGCATATAGTCCTGGGGACCATTCAGGCTTGTTCGCATATATATATATATATATATATATATATATATATATATATATATATATATATATATATATTTGGGGCCATTTTGGGTACCCAAGGCATTATATTAGGTTTCCTACTTATTTATTATTTTTTTATTCGATCATTTATTTCGCTATTATTGTGTTAATTATCGCGAGTTGCTGTTGCCCTTCGCCAAGTGGCAAAGAGGCAGAGGGGGAAAGATGTGGGAGGGGGGAGGTCTTTAAAGGAAAGGTGAGAGGGGGGATTGGCACTATGTGGGCGGCTTAGAATTGCCAGGTACTGGACGGAAAGGAACGGGAGGGATAAGTGTTAGTGGAAAATGTATGTAGGGGAAGAACGAAGTGGAGGGAGTCAGGTACTGGACGGATGGGTACTTGATTAGAACGTTATTGAAAGGGCTAGCACATCCCAAAGTCACAGAGAAGTGCTGGTGGTTAGATACTGAAGGAGAAATACTGGCTAATAATGAAGGGTGTTAGGATGAGCTAGTGGAAAGGGACAGAATATAAATTAAAGTGAGAATGGATGAATCTAAAGTTGCAGCGTAGACGGGGGAGGAGGCGGCGATGTTTGCTGGAAAGACTAGCACCGATTTCCTTAACTGTCTGAAAGTTGTGACAGTGACTGGTAACCGTGATGATGTTTGACAACAGTCACGCAACAGTCTTATGCAACCACTAATTGCATGCATCAGCTATAAAAGAAAACAATAAATTAAACCAAGATATGTCTGACACCTCTCCCTCCCACCTCTCTGTTGACTCCCAACAACCTCAAGTTATTTAAAGAAACAAATTCAACGTTATAAAAAAATTAAGTTCGAGGAGGACGAGTTAAAATATACAGAATAAAAGTATAAATGGAGTTGGCACAACTCGCCATCAAGAGTGAAGCGGAGGGCAAAACTCAGAATTTTATTTATATAAAAATAATTTCCCACACATCCCGAAGCCAGGACTGACGTCATGCTGACGTCATGGACATGTAACATTGTCAGAAGAGGACGGTTTGTAAATTGAATTCTATGAGAGCAACTTTATTCTTCCCTAATCTGCGCATATATATATATATATATATATATATATATATATATATATATATATATATATATATATATATATATATATATATATATATATATATATAATGTCGTACCTAGTAGCCAGAACGCACTTCTCAGCCTACAATGCAAGGCCCGATTTGCCTAATAAGCCAAGTTTTCATGAATTAATTGTTTTTCGACTACCTAACCTACCTAACCTAAACTAACCTAACTTTTTCGGCTACCTAACCTAACCTAACCTAACCTATAAAGATAGGTTAGGTTAGGTTAGGTAGGGTTGGTTAGTTTCGGTCTTATATCTACGTTAATTTTAACTCCAATAAAAAAAAATTGACCTCATACATAATGAAATGGGTAGCTTTATCATTTGATAAGAAAAAAAATTTAGAAAATAAAATAATTCATGAAAACTTGGCTTATTAGGCAAATCGAGCCTTGCATAGTAGGCTGAGACATGCGTTCTGGCTACTAGGTACGACATATATATATATATATATATATATATATATATATATATATATATATATATATATATATATATATATATATATATATATATATATATATATTATGATTTATCAGTTATTCGCTGTGCAAGTTGTAATAATTATCCGATTCCGTCGTCCTATTCTTTTCTTTTAATGGATTAATGCTTTCTATTTTCTTCTCTTCCGGGAAACCGTTATCATTTATCATGTCCTAATTACAGTATCGGGGAAAAGTATTTCATCCTTAATGTTTAGTGGAAAGAGAGAGAGAGAGAGAGAGAGAGAGAGAGAGAGAGAGAGAGAGAGAGAGAGAGACAGACAGACAGACAGAGTGAGAGGGAGAGAGAGGGGGGATGAGTAAACAGGGATACCAAACAGAGAGTGATTGTGCTCATGTCTGTATTGAGAGTGACAATGGTTGGTACCTGAGGCTTAATTACTTCTCTCTTGTACACCTGTTGCTAATAATGGAGCTCCTTTGACAAGGCTCGACCACACAACAACAAGGAAATGAAGGGGAGGGAAGCAAGTGGGAGAGGTGAAGCAAGGGGGAGAGGTGAAGCAAGTGGGAGAGGTGAAGCAAGGGGGAGAGGTGAAGCAAGGGGGAGAGGTGAAGCAAGTGGGAGAGGTGAAGCAAGTGGGAGAGGTGAAGCAAGTGGGAGAGGTGAAGCAAGGGGGAGAGGTGAAGCAAGTGGGAGAGGTGAAGCAAGGGGGTGAGGTGAAGCAAGGGGGAGAGGTGAAGGAAGTGGGAGAGGTGAAGCAAGGGGGAGAGGTGAAGCAAGTGGGAGAGGTGAAGCAAGGGGGAGAGGTGAAGCAAGTGGGAGAGGTGAAGCAAGGGGGAGAGGTGAAGCGAGTGGGAGAGGTGAAGCAAGTGGGAGAGGTGAAGCAAGGGGGAGAGGTGAAGCAAGTGGGAGAGGTGAAGCAAGGGCGAGAGGTGAAGCAAGTGGGAGAGGTGAAGCAAGGGCGAGAGGTGAAGCGAGTGGGAGAGGTGAAGCAAGTGGGAGAGGTGAAGCAAGGGGGAGAGGTGAAGCAAGGGGGAGAGGTGAAGCAAGTGGGAGAGGTGAAGCAAGGGGGAGAGGTGAAGCGAGTGGGAGAGGTGAAGCAAGTGGGAGAGGTGAAGCAAGGGGGAGAGGTGAAGCGAGTGGGAGAGGTGAAGCAAGTGGGAGAGGTGAAGCAAGTGGGTTAGGTGAAGCAAGTGGGTTAGGTGAAGCAAGGGGGAGAGGTGAAGCAAGTGGGAGAGGTGAAGCAAGGGCGAGAGGTGAAGCAAGTGGGAGAGGTGAAGCAAGGGCGAGAGGTGAAGCAAGTGGGAGAGGTGAAGCAAGTGGGTTAGGTGAAGCAAGTGGGAGAGGTGAAGCAAGTGGGAGAGGTGAAGCAAGTGGGAGAGGTGAAGCAAGTGGGAGAGGTGAAGCAAGTGGGAGAGGGGAAGCAAGTGAGATAGGTGAAGCAAGTGGGAGAGGTGAAGCAAGTGGGAGAGGTGAAGCAAGTGGGAGAGGTGAAGCAAGTGGGAGAGGGGAAGCAAGTGAGATAGGTGAAGCAAGTGGGAGAGGTGAAGCAAGTGGGAGAGGTGAAGCAAGGGGGAGGGGGAGAGGTGAAGCAAGTGGGAGAGGTGAAGAAAATAGAATGATGAAGCAAGTAATAGCAGCAGTAATAATAATAATAATAGGTCTAGCAGCAGTAGAATTAATAATAGTTCAGGCACCTGGATGGTGTTCCAGCAGGCACCTGGATGGTGTTCTAGCAGGCACCTTAATGGTGTTCCAGCAGACACCTGGATGGTGTTCTAGCAGGCACCTTAATGGTGTTCCAGCAGGCACCTGGATGGTGTTACAGCAGGCACCTGGATGGTGTTCCAGCAGGCACCTGGATGGTGTTCCAGCAGGCACCTGGAGGGTGTTCTAGCAGGCACCTGGATGGTGTTCCAGCAGGCACCTGGAGGGTGTTCTAGCAGGCACCTGGATGGTGTTACAGCAGGCACCTGGATGGTGTTCCAGCAGGCACCTGGATGGTGTTCCAGCAGGCACCTGGACGATGTTCCAGCAGGCACCTGGATGGTGTTACTGCAGGCACCTGGATGGTGTTCCAGCAGGGACCTGGATGGTGTTACTGCAGGCACCTGGATGGTGTTCCAGCAGGCACCTGGATGGTGTTCCAGCAGGCACCTGGATGGTGTTCCAGCAGGCACTTGGATGGTGTTCCAGCAGGCACCTGGATGGTGTTACAGCAGGCACCTGGATGGTGTTCCAGCAGGCACCTGGATGGTGTTCTAGCAGGCATCTTAATGGTGTTCCAGCAGGCACCTGGATGGTGTTACTGCAGGCACCTGGATGGTGTTCCAGCAGGCACCTGGATGGTGTTCCAGCAGGCACCTGGATGATGTTCCAGCAGGCACCTGGATGGTGTTCCAGCAGGCACCTGGATGGTGTTCCAGCAGGCACCTGGATGGTGTTCCAGCAGGCACCTGGATGGTGTTCCAGCAGACACCTGGATAGTGTTCCAGCAGGCACCTGGAAGGTGTTCCAGCAGGCACCTGGATAGTGTTCCAGCAGACACCTGGATGGTGTTCCAGCAGGCACCTGGATGGTGTTCCAGCAGGCACCTGGAGGGTGTTCTAGCAGGCACCTGGATGGTGTTCCAGCAGGCACCTGGAGGGTGTTCTAGCAGGCACCTGGATGGTGTTACAGCAGGCACCTGGATGGTGTTCCAGCAGGCACCTGGATGGTGTTCCAGCAGGCACCTGGATGGTGTTACTGCAGGCACCTGGATGGTGTTACTGCAGGCACCTGGATGGTGTTCCAGCAGGCACCTGGATGGTGTTACTGCAGGCACCTGGATGGTGTTACTGCAGGCACCTGGATGGTGTTCCAGCAGGCACCTGGATGGTGTTACTGCAGGCACCTGGATGGTGTTACTAACAAAAGAACAAAACTGTGGGTTACATATGGTTATCACATGAAGAACAAACATTGTTAAAGTTTACCAAGTACTGCAGTACCTGAAAATAGTAGTAGTGGGGGCAGTAGCTGTAGTACTAAATGGACCCTGTAGTGTAACTACACAAGAACACCGAGCGGATATTCCTGTAAGTACATAAACATCTTAGCTTGAGGTTATCTTGAGATGATTTCGGGGCTTTAGTGTCCCCGCGGCCCGGTCCTAGACCAGGCCTCCACCCCCAGGAAGCAGCCCGTGACAGCTGACTTAACTCCCAGGTACCTATTTACTGCTAGGTAACAGGGGCATTCAGGGTGAAAGAAACTTTGCCCATTTGTTTCTGCCTCGTGCGGGAATCGAACCCGCGCCACAGAATTACGAGTCCTGCGCGCTATCCACCAGGCTACGAGGCCCCTTCGTAATAACATAGTCATAAAAACAAGATTAATTATGATAATCTGCAATCCGGCCTCTTTTTATTACTCTTCTTTGTATCCTGAAACAATGAAAACTGGGAAATAATTTTCCGGGTAAAAAATATGACAAGATTTTTGTCACACGTTAGCACTGTACTGTACTCACCCAGTTGTTCTTACCTACCTGTGCTCTTATTGGGGAATAAAACCTTAGCTACAGTACTTTGGTCCCGCCTCTCAACACTCAGTCTCCTCAGTGTGCATCCGGAGTTAGGTTTGCTGTTATGTCCACTCTCAGGTCCTTTTCTCTATTTGTTACAAGGAGGTCGTTCTCTTTCATTATATACTGTCCTTTTAGCTTCCTGACTCCTGTTCCCATTACCATCACTTTACACATGCAGGTGTTGAACTCTGTGGCACTTTCTCGGACCATCTCTGCAACTTGTTTAAGGCGTCCTGGAGAGTTTTACAATTCTCTTCTGTCATAACTGTTCTTATCGGACAGTGTTCGCAAACATTGACGTATAAGAGTTAACTTCTGTAGATACAGGAGTTTGCATACAAGAAATAGTATGGGTCCCAGCACAGATCCTTGAGGTACTCCACTTGGTACCCTATGCCTTTCCGACTAGTCTACCTCACTGTTACTCTCTGACTCCTGTCTGCTAGTAATTATTTACGCATATTAGTACTTTTCCGCTTTCTCCTGCCTGCCTCTCAAGTTTGTGTAGTAATCTCTCGTCAGGTACTGTAAGAAAAGGCTCTGTCCTGTCTTATTTTTGTTACTTTATCTTCCACAGAACATCTGACACTCACTCAGCACTATCTTTGCCACACCCTCACCATCATATTTGCCACACCCTACACTGCCATACCCTCCTAACCACCCCTGTTAAGCCCCACTACCTCCTATGCACACCCTCAATTTCTCTTGTGCCTAATCATTCCTCCTATGCCACATCCTCCCTACCAATGCAACACCCTATTTATACCACATTTGAATGTTTAGGTATAGGTATATACCTATCTATATAACACCCTCACCACACCCTCCCACGTCCCCAAACACACCCTGCCACACCCTTCCCCTATCTCTCACACTGAAAAACATCCACTGGTGAGTGGTTTGGTCGTTACCATGACAACCACACCTGTCTCCTCTCTACTCTCGTCCCTCCCCCCCATCCCTTCTCCTTCCCCTTAGTGCCAACCCCTCACATGTCCCCCCTTCCCCTTCTGTCCTCCCACGATGCTCTCTCCTACTTTCCTCGTCCCCAGCCTCCAGGGATGCTTAACCTATGTCACACGTGTGGGTGGCGCATGTTCACACGCATGCGCACACACGGACACACACGCACGCATTCACACATGCACACACATCTGCCTCGCCCCCCAACTCTGCTTCGCCCCCAACTCTGCTCCACCCCCAACACTTCCTACCTCCATCTCTTCCTAAGCAGTCTTAGAGATTCGAGTCTCATTGCTTAGCTTCATTATTTTCAACTCTTTTTTTTTTTTATTTCTGAGCTAATCTTAAACGAATGTGAGGTCCAGTGGTGTATTCATCTAGTTGTGCTTGCTGGGGTAGATCCCTCGCTCTCTCGGGCCGTCTCTCAACTGTCGGTCAATCATTTTTTCCACACACACACACACACACACACACACACACACACACACACACACACACACACACACACACACACACACACACACACACACACACACACACACACACACAGTGTCAGTGTCAGAGTGGTTGACAAATGGAATGCATTAGGAAGCAATGTGGTGGAGGCTGACTCCATACACAGTTTCAAGTGTAGATATGATAAAGCCCAATAGGCTCAGGAACCTGTACACCTGTTGATTGACGGTTGAGAGGCGGGACCAATGAGCCAGAGCTCAACCCCCGCAAGCACAACTAGGTGAGTACACACACATCCACACGGGGACCTGGTTGCCTGGTGGATAGCGCGCAGGACTCGTAATTCTGTGGCGCGGGTTCGATTCCCGCACCAGGGAGAAACAAATGGGCAAAGTTTTTTTCACCCTGAATGCCCCTGTTACCCCTGTGTCATGCCTCATCACCCTGTGTCATGCCTCATCACCCTGTGTCATGCCTCATCACCCTGTGTCATGCCTCATCACCCTGTGTCATGTCTCATCACCCTGTGTCATGTCTCATTACCCTGTGTCATGTCTCATTACCCTGTGTCATGTCTCATTACCCTGTGTCATGCCTCATCACCCCTGTGTCATGCTACATCACCCTGTATCATGTCACATGCATCCTACTCGCCTTTGCTGCACCATATCTCACCCTCACCCCTACCGTCACTCACACCCTCGCCTCTTCCGCCACTGTTCCTCCCAACTCATAACTCACACTAATAACGAGCCTCATGTCTCACTCCCCGCCCCTCATTCCCCTTCACTCATATATCACCTCATATCTCACACGTGGCCCCTACTCATACCTCAACCCTGCTCTCTCTCATATTTATATATTCACTCACATCCCGACTCATGTCACACCCGCCCTCACCTTTCATCCACTTGATAAGTCATCCACCATCACCCGTACCTAACCCCCCTCTCCTCATACGTCACCCGGATCATCCTCAACACCCCACTCACGCCTCACCCAGCCCTCTTATCCTCCTCACTCACGCCTCACCCCGCCTTCTCATCCTCCTGACTCACGCCTCACCCTCCAACAAGGTGGGTGGTGAGGAAGACGCTCGCTAACAGTCACTGGGAAGGCAAGAGCCGCCGGGGCTCGCACCAGAGGACGGGCATATTACTCCTTTATGCCCTCTAATAACCTGTCGACGGTGTGCCAGGCGATCCAGCGCCACCCTTCACCCTATTTTAGACCCCCTTCCCCCTCCTCTTCTCACCCCTTCCCCACATCGTTCCCCCCTTCTCTTCCTTTAGCTCTCCTTCATCATTCCTTCTATAATTTTTCCCTATCATTCTTCATCTATCCATCATTCCTCATCTCTTCACCCCTCCCCCGTTTCTCATTACCTCACCCTACCCCCATCACTCCCCATCCCTTCCCCTTACTTCTCCCTCTCCTGAATGTGATACTTTTTCTATCAGTTTATCTTAAGGATTAATTCCCGAAGGTTGTTAATCCGACTTCATTTTGACTGGTTTTTCAAGAGCAGAAGTGACCATTATGGTAACCTCAGTCGTCCTGCTGGAGTAGGTGGCGCTCGAGTCGTGGCCTTCACGAAGAATTCTCTCTCTCCTTCGGCAGGGAACTCATTTTTGTCCTCCATCTCCCTATGGTTGCATAATTTGTTGTGAGTGATGGTGGTAATATTGTGGTGTTTGGTCAATTATGTCCCTGAGTGATGAGGGCGTCCGGCGGGGCCAGGCAGGTCATGTGTTGTGGGCCCTGGTAATAACTGGCCCTCTCGCCCTCCCTCACACTACCTTATGGCCCTCTTCTCTTTCTTCCTCTCTCTCTCTCTCTCTCTCTCTCTCTCTCTCTCTCTCTCTCTCTCTCTCTCTCTCTCTCTCTCTCTCTCTCTCTCTCTCTCTCTCTCTCTCTCTCTCTCTCTCTCTCTCTCTCTCTCTCTCTCTCATTTATGCGAAACAAAAACCATTATCACAACTGGAACAGTTCCTCTCCACTGGAACATTATCCGTGAAATATAATACATTCCCATCGTCACGCTGAACGGGGGATTAGGTTACTTTAGCAATTTCCTCTCTGCTAAACGAGGAGGCGTTGCCGGTGTCGGGTCTCTTGTGTACACTCCAGGTTACATGGACGTGTGCTCGCCTGTGTTGTATATACAGGTCTGGCCTAGCCTGCTACAGCCCTACCTACCCAACACTGTTGTTCAGTTATACAGGTCTGGCCTAGCCTGCTACAGCCCTACCTACCCAACACTGTTGTTCAGTTATACAGGTCTGGCCTAGCCTGCTACAGCTCTACCTACCCAACACTGTTGTTCAGTTATACAGGTCTGGCCTAGCCTGCTACAGCCCTACCTACCCAACACTGTTGTTCAGTTATACAGGTCTGGCCTAGCCTGCTACAGCCCTACCTACCCAACACTGTTGTTCAGTTATACAGGTCTGGCCTAGCCTGCTACAGCTCTACCTACCCAACACTGTTGTTCAGTTATACAGGTCTGGCCTAGCCTGCTACAGCTCTACCTACCCAACACTGTTGTTCAACTCACTGCAGTGATCAAATTTGGGCATTTAACTAGATTTAATATTTGTTCGTCATTCCACTTGCAACACTCCAGAAGTTCTTCCTGATATCCATGTTGTTCATTTGTATCACTATTTTATATATATTTCCCCTTGATCTGGTATTAATAGCTTCTTTGATTAGTTAGTGGACTAGTTACATGTCGTTATCATGTTCTCCGTTCCCTCGTCTCCTCCAGTGTGGCGGGGCCATGTGACCTCGACCTATCCTCTGAGGTCAGGACTGTCTGCTTATGAACAAGCCTAGTTACATGTAACTTTACCTTTCCAATTCTTATTTTGTGTTTTTCATGATGTTATTCTGCAAAAGTGAGCAGTTAGCATTTGCTTTTTGCTTATATCTTATAGTAAGTTCTCTTTTTCAGATGCTGTAATCTGTCTTCTCTATATTTTATACCGCTGGACGGGTCTCCTGGTTCTATTTTCATTATTTTCTATCTGGCGGGGGGTCTACTTTCTCAGACCATCTGTGGAGTGGGTCAAGGTCTCATTGCTTCTCCTCTCATACGGTTCTTTTCATTAGTTTTGAATCATCGGAACACATTGACATGGAAGTGACAATTTCCACTGCCAGGTTGTTGACATATACTGGAAACAGGATTAGTCGTAGTATAAAATCTTGTGGTACTCCACTTTTCCTTCTTTCTCCTCTCCGATATCTCACTGGAATTCTGTGGATCATTCCTTAGTGTTTTTTTCCGCATCCATTCTCTCTATGATTGCATAATTTGTTGTGAGGGTTAGGTTAGGTTAGGTTAGGTTAGGTTAGGTTAGGTTAGGTTAGGTTAGGTTAGGTTAGGTGGTAATATTGTGGTGTTTAGTCAATTATGTCCCTGAGATGCACTCCTTCAGATACACCATACTGCTAATCAAGCATAAGTTGGAATTTCTCTGTAACATGCTTTTCTCTCCAAGAATTATTTAACCATCGGATATTCCCCTTTAAGGCACGCAAACTTTCATCTCTATCAATTCCTTCGTCTATCTGTAGCCGCCATATTCTAAAACTGAAACCTATTGACTTTTTTAGCGAATGCTTTACGATGTAGTCTCGCTGGTCGATCTCTTCCTTGCCTGCTGGTGTTCTTCCCAGCAGGTTCTTCTCTAACACTTCCACAAGCATTGTTCTCAATTTCTCTTCTCCCTTTTTCAGACCAATTATTTCACAGCCCTTTTAACCGAGATTGAAGTCTTCTATTACTAGCAGCTTTGCTCACAATCTGTGGGATTTTCCTGCCAGTCATTGGAGGAAATTTATGAATGCTCTGCTCATAATATAATATTCTTGTTTCGGCCATTGATTTTCTGGTGCTTGTAAATCACAGCCTCAACCACTTTTATTCCATTCATGGAAATATTTAACACAGTGAAATCCTTAACGTTTCTTGCTTCCACCAAAAGGATGTCGTCACATGTACTCGTCCTCAGTTACGCCTCCCCTTCCACTGTCTTTCTTTTCTCTTTTCATTATCTGGCATTTCCAGGGAAATACCTGATTAGTAATCATTCCTGTTAATTTTGTCTCCAATATTGTTATTACATCATGGTTTATGACATAGTTCTTTTCACAAGTTCATTTGCTTTATATGACAGTCCATCAACATTTGTGTACTAGATTTTCACACTCTTAACTGTTACAATAGACAAGCGATGGTTGGAAAAGCGGGGTCCAAGAGCTGGCAGCTGTCACCTGCCAGCACAAATAAGTGACAACAAGTAGGTGAAAACAGGAGACATTGCCTCATTACCTTTCATCATCACCTAACTCTTCAGAAGCACCGTCTTAAGGAGTGTGCAAGCTCCCCCTTCCCCCTACCTCCAGCAACGTCCCTTCCCCCCACCGCCACCCCCCATTAACCCTCACCCCTCCCACCTGACCCCCACCATTATCCCCCATACCCACCCCTCCCTCCCCCCCTTCTCCCACGTTACCGGCATCATTTGCAACACCTATTTGCATATCCTTTGTGCGCGCTAATTGAACTCATATTGCCATTGTCAAGCACGTTCTCCTACGGTGGGAGAGGGGGAGGTGGAGGTTCATGAGGTGCTCAGTTGTCTTGGTGTTCTTCCTGCTGGCAGCGAGCGTCTTATCGTCTATCTACAGCATTTGCTTGCCTTTATCTGCTGGGTGCAACAAAGGAATGCATTATTGAAAGCTCTGACCAGCAAAATTATATTCACGTCATGATTTGGAGCTTTGGGTTAATCCGTGCAATAATGGAATGAAGATATTGTGGTCTCGTCTGTGTAAAGGTGAAGTGTGAAGAGTGCTTTTGGAAGCAAGGTGGGACTCACTCTCTCTCTCTCTCTCTCTCTCTCTCTCTCTCTCTCTCTCTCTCTCTCTCTCTCTCTCTCTCTCTCTCTCTCTCTCTCTCTCTCTCTCTCTCTCTCTCTCTGTAATATTTTTTTTGTATACACGTGGTGCATCACTGAGTGAGACATTCAATTGTAAAAGTACAGACATGCCACCCTGTCTTACACTGGCACCAATGAGTGCCTTGCAGATCCTGCTTCAGTGGGAACTTCCCTTATATCGAGTTCATTCTTGAAAGTAATGACAATTAACTGACGCCTGAAATTCTTGTGTGTCATGAAGATCATTGACATTGACACATTGGAATAACGAGAATATCAGCTTCCTTTGGTGAGGTCCCACAAGGCAGCATTGGTGTTTACTAGTTGTGTTTTACTAGTTGTGTTTTTTTTGCGGGGGTTGAGCTTTGCACTTTCGGCCCGCCTCTCAACTGTCAATCAACTGTTTACTATTTTTTTTTTCTCCACACCACACACACACACCCCAGGAAGCAGCCCGTGACAGCTGACTAACTCCCAGGTACCTATTTACTGCTAGGTAACAGGGGCACTTAGGGTGAAAGAAACTTTGCCCATTTGTTTCTGCCTCGTGCGGGAATCGAACCCGCGCCACAGAATTACGAGTCCTGCGCGCTATCCACCAGGCTACGAGGCCCCTACGAGGCCCTAGTGGGTGTGGACCCACTAATGCATAAGCTGGAGATACAGGCAGGAATAAAAAGGAAGGTGCTCCAATGGATAAGGGAGTACCTAACCAACGGAAGACAACGAATCCTTGTGAAGGGTGAGGTCTCAGAGTGGCGAGATGCACTAATAGAGTCCCACAGGGTTCAGTCTTTGGTCCTTTCCTGTTCCTGATATATGTCAACGATCTATTGTTTATACCTGATATATTTATGGGACGGGGAAAGGAATGGTGCCCAACCTGTGGTTGGGCACCATTACTACGAACTACTGCATCAACACAGGTCACCTGGTGTATGAACTACAACAGCCAGGTCACCTGGTGTATGAACTACAACAGCCAGGTCACCTGGTGTATGAACTACAACAGCCAGGTCACCTGGTGTATGAACTACAACAGCCAGGTCACCTGGTGTATGAACTACAACAGCCAGGTCACCTGGTGTATGAACTACAACAGCCAGGTCACCTGGTGTATAAACTACAACAGTCAGGTCACCTGGTGCATGAACTACAGCAGCCAGGTCACCTGGTGTATGAACTACAACAGCCAGGTCACCTGGTGTATGAACTACAACAGTCAGGTCACCTGGTGTATGAACTACAACAGCCAGGTCACCTGGTGTATGAACTACAACAGCCAGGTCACCTGGTGTATGAACTACAACAGCCAGGTCACCTGGTGTATGAACTACAACAGCCAGATCACTTGGTGTATGAACTACAACAGTCAGGTCACCTGGTGTATGAACTACAACAGCCAGGTCACCTGGTGTATGAACTACAACAGCCAGGTCACCTGGTGTATGAACTACAACAGCCAGGTCACCTGGTGTATGAACTACAACAGCCAGGTCACCTGGTGTATGAACTACAACAGCCAGGTCACCTGGTGTATGAACTACAACAGCCAGGTCACCTGGTATATGAACTACAACAGCCAGGTCACCTGGTGTATGAACTACAACAGTCAGGTCACCTGGTGCATGAACTACAGCAGCCAGGTCACCTGGTGTATGAACTACAACAGTCAGGTCACCTGGTGTATGAACTACAGCAGCCAGGTCACCTGGTGTATGAACTACAACAGCCAGGTCACCTGGTATATGAACTACAACAGTCAGGTCACCTGGTGTATGGACTACAACAGCCAGGTCACCTGGTGTATGAACTACAGCAGCCAGGTCACCTGGTGCATGAACTACAACAGCCAGGTCACCTGGTGTATGAACTACAACAGTCAGGTCACCTGGTGTATGAACTACAACAGCCAGGTCACCTGGTGTATGAACTACAACAGCCAGGTCACCTGGTGTATGAACTACAACAGCCTTCGTCTACCTCCATGTAACATAATCCAGCAGAACTCCTCTTCATGAATTACCAACTTTTCATTTTAAATTGAAGTGTATTCATTTAATAAGTGTTAAATAGACAACAGTTTATATTAACATTTTTATACTTTTTTATTAGTAATGTTGACGTTGGTAACGCTTCAGTGAATAACAAATATTATTATATTTTATATTCCTTATGACCCATCAGCAGGTTGTCTGCTGCTTATCACTTGTTGCGCTTCTGCTTCCTTTCCTTCCTTCACCCGTTGTTCTCCTCCCCTTCATTATCTACTACTTTTATCCCCCATCCTTCCATCAACAGTTGCTCTTCACCTCTTCCATCTGTCACCTGTTTCTTAACCCTTATTTCCCACCCCATTAACCCCCTACCCTATTCTTCCCTATTGACGAACAACACACAGCTTCCCTCTCCCTGCACCTGTGTTACCTTTGTATCAAGATGGTCGAAACCCCGCTGGGGAGCCACGGTGACAACGTCCATAGTTGTGGAATGAATAAGCCGTCGATAATGTCCTTGTTGTCCTTGCGTTGACGGCGCTTAATGCAGCGGTCAAGGAGCGCTCCGGCGCGGCCAGTATGTGTCAAGGAGCGCCCCGGCGTGGCCAGTATATGTCAAGGAGCTCCCTGGCGTGGCCATTATGTGTCAAGGAGCGCCCCAGCGAGGCCAGTATGTGTCAAGGAGCGGTCAGAGGTAGCTTACCTGTAGCTGGAAGTGGTAAGCACCCGCGGTCCCACACACACACACACAAGGAGGAGAGGCAGATGCTCAGAAGACGACATAAACACACACACGCACACAACAGCCATAACACAAGCAACAAACTGACAGACACAGACAGACTGACATAAACAGCATTACAAGGCTGTCCAATAACGAAAGATTCCGACCCAAACTTGCAGCATAAATACCAGACAAAACTGGCGAGGAAGTTAACTATTTTCCTCCCGAGTTCTCCTGAACAATGAAAGATGTAGAGTCGTAAATGTTGGTTGTAAAGTTTGTGCTGAACTTAATAAGTGAACAACGCAACTTTAAATTACTTATTTTAAGTGCAACTCATTGATCCCGGCCAACGAAAGTTTAAACATTGACCTTTCGTGTGATGGACAGTTAGGCGTATGCTCAGACTGTATAACATTGTATGAGTGTATTGTATGATGTGAGGGTGTAGTGTATGTTGGGAGTGTGTAGTGTATGTTGGGAGGGCGTAGTGTATGTTGGGAGTGTGTAGTGTATGTTGGAAGGGCGTAGTGTATGTTGGGAGTGTGTAGTGTATGTTGGGAGGACGTAGTGTATGTTGGGAGGGCGTAGTGTGTGTTGGGAGGGCGTAGTGTATGTTGGGAGGGCGTAGTGTATGTTGGGAGGGCGTGGTGTATGTTGGGAGGGCGTAGTGTATGTTGGGAGGGCGTAGTGTATGTTGGGAGGGCGTAGTGTATGTTGGGAGGGCGTGGTGTATGTTGGGAGGGCGTGGTGTATGTTGGGAGGACGTAGTGTGTGTTGGGAGTGTGTAGTGTATGTTGGGAGGGCGTAGTGTATGTTGGAAGGACGTAGTGTATGTTGGGAGGGCGTAGTGTGTGTTGGGAGGGCGTAGTGTATGTTGGGAGTGTGTAGTGTATGTTGGGAGTGTGTAGTGTATGTTGGGAGGGCGTAGTGTATGTTGGGAGTGTGTAGTGTATGTTGGGAGTGTGTAGTATATGTTGGAAGGGCGTAGTGTATGTTGGAAGGGCGTAGTGTATGTTGGGAGGGCGTAGTGTATGTTGGGAGTGTGTAGTGTATGTTGGGAGTGTGTAGTGTATGTTGGGAGTGTGTAGTGTATGTTGGAAGGGCGTAGTGTATGTTGGGAGGGCGTAGTGTATGTTGGGAGGACGTAGTGTATGTTGGGAGTGTGTAGTGTATGTTGGGAGTGTGTAGTGTATGTTGGGAGGGCGTAGTGTATGTTAGGAGGGCGTAGTGTATGTTAGGAGGGCGTAGTGAATGTTGGGAGTGTGTAGTGTGTGTTGGGAGGGCGTAGTGTGTGTTGGGAGGGCGTAGTGTATGTTGGGAGGGCGTAGTGTATGTTGGGAGGGTGTAGTGTATGTTGGGAGGGCGTAGTGTATGTTGGGAGGGCGTAGTGTATGTTGGGAGGGCGTAGTGTATGTTGGGAGGGCGTAGTGTATGTTGGGAGGGCGTAGTGTATGTTGGGAGGGCGTAGTGTATGTTAGGAGGGCGTAGTGTATGTTGGGAGGGCGTAGTGTATGTTGGGAGGGCGTAGTGTATGGTGGGAGGGCGTAGTGTATGTTGGGAGGGTGTAGTGTATGTTGGGAGGGCGTAGTGTATGTTGGGAGGGCGTAGTGTGTGTAATATATTCTCAAATTTTCTAAACTTTGTAACAAACGTGACCTAACATGAGCCTACCCTTCCTTACCCATCCCAAATCATTATCCTGACTTCCTTCCCAGTGCTATATAGTCATAATAGCTTGGCACTTTCCCATGACAGTTCCATTCCCTTCGACCACAAGCTTCCTGTGCCAGACAAGAACCCTGAAACAACATGCAAGTGAGCTCGCAAATACGCAGCAAATCACTCTTCAGCACAATCTACATAGTGCGTATTTACGCAGCCTCCATGCAATATATATCGCTTTCCAATATTTATTTTCCCCACTAGTCATCCTTCAGCACTTAACACCCGTGAATGCCATTCTGCTGAACGTAAATGTAAAGATGTATAATTCTTGGTTTTTTCCGATCTAATACACTGGTGCATTCTCGAGTCTCGGGCGTTCACATGCAGGTCACCGCGCGGAAAAGGTAATACGCATTTACATCAATGCGATGCAGTTTCCCGGGAAATTGTGGTACGTTCGCAGGAGTAAATTACACGAATTCCTTTTTTCCTGTGTGTTGATATGGGTCTATTTGAGTCGTCGGGATCTGTTCAGCATTATTTGCCGGCGTACATATATATATATATATATATATATATATATATATATATATATATATATATATATATATATATATATATATATATATATATATATATATATATCATAATATATTTTTATCTTCCCCTCTCTCTCCCTCTCTATTTAACCTAGACTAGGGTTCATTAGGAATGGTATTGATGTTCGTAATTAAACTGCGAGCTAAGAGCTCTTATCCTACATCAGCTCATCGGAAACCTGACCCTGTAATTAGTTTCCATTAGGAATAAACGGTATTTAGTGCGAGTTTACAGTCATGATAGGTACTGGATGAAGCCGCCAGAGTGGAATAACTCTTCTACAGTCGGTTGACATGATTTCCCGCGACTCTGCGTGTTGTGAGAACTTTCAACTGTGAGGTATACAAGGAATCAATGATCACTGATGAAGTAATGATCGCTGCGTCAACCAACGACGTCCTGGTGCCACAAGATACGATCCAAAGTCACTCACTACGACTCAACGACTCATCGTCTCGTCCACCAACTGCGACCCGCAGTCTCCTTACACATACATGACACTGCTAGCTACGACCCGACGCCACCAACTACCTGACGCCACCAACTACCTGACGCCACCAACTACCTGACGCCACCAACTACCTGACGCCACCAACTACCTGACGCCACCAACTACCTGACGCCACTAGTTCCGACCTAACCCAAATGAGAAGCCAAGTCCTGGCTGGCGTCTCACGTGACCCGAGGCTGTTGACATCGCCCGAGGCAGTTAACGCTAATGACGTGATCGCATGGGAGTGTCGGTCCTCCACTCAATTAGTAATCAGCGTTAAGAGCTAATTGTGAAATTAGGGAGGAATGAGCTACCTGGCTGCTCGTGGAGTGGGAGACCTTGGGCAGTTCTGCTTCCCTCGTGACTCTCGGGGGCGGGGTGGGGGGGAGAGAGAGAGAGAGAGAGAGAGAGAGAGAGAGAGAGAGAGAGAGAGAGAGAGAGAGAGAGAGAGAGAGAGAGAAAAAAAAAATTAAATCCATTTGTTCTCCCTTATTACTGTACGGGGGATGTTTACTCCTTGATGTAAGCATTATGTCTTTTAAAATTCCAAGTTTAGGGGTTCTTATCTCTGCGTGTGTGTGTGTGTGTGGTGTGTATGTGTGGTGTGGGTGTGTGTGTGGTGTGGGTGTGTGTGTGGTGTGGGGGTGTGGGGTGTATGTGGTGTGGGGGGGGGTGAGAGGTGTGGAGGTTTGTGTGGTGTGGGGGTGTGAGGTGTAGTGTAGGGAGGGAGGTGTGAAGGGAGAGGGTGTTCTCCAGGTGAACACTACTGTCAATTGATCAGTTGTTGATTCAGTGGAACCCCCCCCCCCCATCCCTCCCTCTTCCCCACCCCCACTCCTCTTTCCACCTCCCACCTTCCCCATCCCATTACCTTCCTCTCGTTTTCTCCTCTTCCCTTCCTCTCCCCCACCCTTCCCTCCACCCCACCCCCCCAACACACACAACAGCCCTAGAGTTCCAGGAATCTGAAAACATTTCAGTCCAGACTCGGGCCTTCATTAACATCGATAGCAGATCATTTTCTGACAGCAACAACGAATGCTAAATTCTCTGACAGGCTGGCTGATAAGTGCCACAGGCTGGTCTACCTTGTCAGTACCACAGGCTGACCTACTTTGTCAGTACCACAGGCTGGCCTACCTTGTCAGTACCACAGGCTGGCCTACTTTGTCAGTACCACAGGCTGGCCTACCTTGTCAGTACCACAGGCTGGCCTACCTTGTCAGTACCACAGGCTGACCTACCTTGTCAGTACCACAGTCTGACCTACCTTGTCAGTGCCACAGGCTGGCCTACCTTGTCAGTACCACAGTCTGACCTACCTTGTCAGTACCACAGGCTGACCTACCTTGTCAGTACCACAGTCTGACCTACCTTGTCAGTACCACAGGCTGGCCTACCTTGTCAGTACCACAGGCTGACCTACCTTGTCAGTACCACAGGCTGACCTACCTTGTCAGTACCACAGGTTGACCTACCTTGTCAGTACCACAGGCTGACCTACCTTGTCAGTACCACAGGCTGACCTACCTTGTCAGTACCACAGTCTGACCTACCTTGTCAGTACCACAGGCTGGCCTACCTTGTCAGTACCACAGGCTGACCTACCTTGTCAGTACCACAGGCTGACCTACCTTGTCAGTACCACAGTCTGACCTACCTTGTCAGTACCACAGGCTGGCCTACCTTGTCAGTACCACAGGCTGACCTACCTTGTCAGTACCACAGGCTGACCTACCTTGTCAGTACCACAGGTTGACCTACCTTGTCAGTACCACAGGCTGACCTACCTTGTCAGTACCACAGGCTGACCTACCTTGTCAGTACCACAGTCTGACCTACCTTGTCAGTACCACAGGCTGGCCTACCTTGTCAGTACCACAGGCTGACCTACCTTGTCAGTACCACAGGCTGACCTACCTTGTCAGTACCACAGTCTGACCTACCTTGTCAGTACCACAGGCTGGCCTACCTTGTCAGTACCACAGGCTGACCTACCTTGTCAGTACCACAGGCTGACCTACCTTGTCAGTACCACAGGCTGACCTACCTTGTCAGTACCACAGGTTGACCTACCTTGTCAGTACCACAGGCTTATAAAAAATAAGTGATAATTCAGAGCAATGTTATAGATTTGTTTGTCTGCGGATGGAGAGCCGAAGAACTCTCGGAATCCTCTTCAAGTAAACTCCAGGCAAACATTACACGATATCTGAGGCTCACGTCTGGAGCGAGGCGCAAGCATCAGCTAGCTCTCTCGCTCTCTCCTAACTCCACGGTATTGTCAGCTTGTTCACGGAGACAAGTCAAGGCAAATGATCTCGTCTCTGTTTAAGAAAAGAGTATTATAGTACCTTTCTCCATAGGACATTATGGGGTGTAATCAGGTAATTGATTTAATTTTCTTTTTCCCCTTTTAAATGGGGACACAAACGAGGCTCTTGCAGTTAAAATGACTTTTAATGGTAGCTCGCCTTAAGTTTTTCATTAGGAGAAAGTTTGCCTGAATCTTACAGTCAAGAGGACTAGTATATACATTTTCTTGTAGTTAAGATTGGTGCTTGTATCAGTTAGGAGGATTGTCAAGGTAAGAAATTAACAGATATTCTTGGTATAATCACTTGCATTACCTTCTACCACACCTACAGTCTCTAGCTGCCTCCACACCTGCAGCCCCCAAGCTGCCTCCACACCTGCAGTCTCCAGCTGCCTGTACACCTGCAGTCTCCAGCTCCCTCCACACCTGCAGTATCCAGCTCCCTCCACACCTGCAGTATCCAGCTTCCTCCACACCTGCAGTATCCAGCTCCCTCCACACCTACAGTTAGTTCTCAGCTGCCTCCACACCTACAGTTAGTTCTCAGCTGCCTCCACACCTGCAGTTCCCAGCAGGTGTGGAGCATCTCAGCATTACCGTAGACCAGAGTGTGGTCGGGTTGGCTGTAAAAAATACCCTGGTTGGGCCTCGATTTAGTGCCTCCAGATCCAACCTGTCCTCTTAAAAAGAACGTCGCTTTTGGCCGTTTGCCCGTATGGCCGAATTTGGACGTAATTTGAAATTGAAAAAAAAAAATAAAATAAATGTGGGATTTTTTTTTTCAACAACAGTAAGTTAAGGGTCCTGTGATAGGTTAGGTGGGCAGGAAATTCTCATAAAGTTTCAAAACGTTATGAAAAACGTTAATGTAAAGTGTCCTCTTATAACCTCTGCGCGTAAGCCGGACGACTCAAATAGAAAACGGAACAGAACGTCACTTTTGTGAGTCGATTTCATTTCAAATTACGTCCAAATTTAGCCATATCGCGCATACGAGCCAAAAGTGACGTTCTTTTTAGGAGGACGGGTTGCCAGATCGCCCCAGAGAACTCAGTAGAGTTCTGGGATGGTTTACCTTTGTACCACCATCATGGCTGAGTCGATTAAGGCAGGCGTCTGGGAATCACAAGATCCTGAGTTAAAGTCACTTATTGCCTCAAAAATATTTTCATTGATATATATATGAAAATAAATTTGAAAATTAATTTGGTTTAATGGAGTTGGCAGGAGAGAAAAGATAGCCTGAGGCTTGCCATGATTACGTCAAGAGTAGCTGACAGAGGTTCCTGCCTAGTGCGGTGACACTGGTCTAGAGGGTATACAACAACAGACATGATTTGCCTGGAGTTGCAAGATTGCAGCCAATGAGCAGGAGACTAGTTTTGACGTCACCAGTAAACTCTGTTACGGGAGGTTGGAGAGGCGAGGTGGGTCACTGACCCTGCCACCTTGTTTGGGTGTTGACGAGTGCATCACCACTCCAGGACTTATCGCCAGATTCAGGACTGTGTGGCAAGTTAAGTTTACTAGTAGCAGGAAGAGTACTTTCCAATAACCAGAGGAGCAGCTGACAGCCTTTGGACAAGGTAGATGTGCGAAAAGAGATTGTATGGAACGACTGCTGTAGTAAGACCTAGCACGGCGCCCAGGGTACTAAAGTTGGGAATAGTGTGTGTGTGGGGGGGGGGGGAATTAGTGAATTATCAAGGGAAAGCACCAAGCCCTTACGACTATATAGCACTTGGAAGGGGTCAGGATAAGGATTTGGGATGGGACGGGAGGAAAGGAATGGTTCCCAAACACTTGGACGGTCGGGAATGGAACGCTGACCTGCATGAAACGAGACCGTCGTTCTACCGTCCAAGTGGCAGTTTAATAAGAGTGGTTTAATAATCAAACAAAAACCCAAAAGGGATTCCATGCACCCGCCAAATTCCCTGTTTATGAATGGAAAACGGTTTACACACGACTCACAACTGATGACGTTCGAAGATATCCGGAACAAGTGCTTCACTAACGACTTTTGCTCGAACCACAACGCAGGTAAAGGATTCACCCACGTACTTCAAATACAAATAATCGCCAACAGAACCTAAACACCTAACCTAACCTATGCCTACATATGCTATGCTAAAGTAGGGGAGTCATCCCCTTTGACGCTGGCATATAATGTGAAGAGTGAGAGCCACCTGGCAGGTGTCTGAAGCACTCCCGACTTGACAAGCTGGTCGGTAAGTCGATCCAGTGATGGATACCAGTTAGTGAAGTAAGGGAGAACCTTTTCCTCGAGAAGCAGGGCCAGTGATTACTGTGAGTGTTTGACCTCTTAAGCTCCAAGAATATTAATCTACAGTGACAGTAAGTGATTAATGTTGGCCCAGTCAGTAGAGACGGTGGTCGTGACTCAAAGCCAGCGTAGTCTATCAGTGTAGACGACAGCGTAGTCTATCAGTGTGGACGACAGTGTAGTCTATCAGTGTGGACGACAGTGTAGTCTATCAGTGGGAACGACACTTCTCAGACACCAGAGACGAGAGGCAGGATGGCCTGCGGAGCGACGCACCCTTGCAAGAGTCCAGAACACTTCAAGGTGGGAGAGCACCCTGTCAACACAATCCCATATCACTCTCAACGGAACGAAGCTAATCAAGAATGTTGTTGGAAATTAACTGTAGTGAACCAGCGGCATCGCCGAGGCTGTGTGTGGGAGGAGAGGAGTCTAGAAGAGACATCCAACGTCACAAGTAGGAGTGACGTCAACAAAGTGGCAGCCAAAGTAGCGATGCAGAGTGACTCGAGAATAACTCATCGCCCCTATTGGATACGTCAGCTGTTCTAGCTAAGTAACTTACCTTAACAGTGGCTTCATTAGTACGTGTAAATCCTGTCGCTACAATTGAACATTTATGTTCTTTGTACACACATTGTTTTGAATACAAATTATTATTAATATTATAGATTATTCGTCAAGGATTATTGTATGGCAGAACTTCAAGTACGATTTGATTATCAAGCCTCCAAATTTTTTGAGAAAGTAAGTTTGACCTGCATAAGTAATCAATATATGATGTTATCCAGTGTGGCTGCATGTCCAAATCCGCCACAATACTAAAGCTAAGGCTTTAAGAATAATGGGAAACAAGCGCTAATGGGAAAAATTTATATTTCCTAATAGACAACTAGCTTAATTATCCTTTCTGCTGAATAAGAAATTATTGGATAAACGTTTTTGCTCATTAATATTTAAAATAATTAATAGAAGCATCATCTGACTTCCTCGAACTGTGAACATTTTAAACATTTCATATATCAGAGTTTAGTCTGTCGACGCTTTTATAATATATTCATCTTAAAGCTGAGGCCTCCTTGTTAAAGTGATTTTAAAGTGATAAAGTCATTTGGTGAATAGTCCGGACACATCACGACGAAACTACCACGTTGCTACAACGTGCGAACAAATGTTAACACATAACAAGTTTTAACAACCAATATATCAAGTTGTAACAACGTTCTAATTCGTCATAAAAACGTTATAACAAGATGTAACAACTTTATTACAAGTTGTAACAAGCGGAAAACAGGGACAGTTACGTTGTGTGTTTACAGGGGTATATTACGTCGATCATTGGCTGGTCGACTAGAAAGGATTGGAACTCTTTCATGTGTAAACGTGCAGGCAGTCATAGGCCTATTGTGAGACAGCATTCATAGACACAGTGGCTTATGTAATGTGTAGGCATACTCACTCAACATGTAAGCTATCGACTCATGACTGAATCAGTAATGTTTGTTCAGTAATCAGATAAAATTTAATCAGCTTTACTTTGATGATAATAACATCAATAGGAATATATTATTAAAGAAATAATGACATTGAGAGTAATAATAATAATACTGCAATAAAACATTAAAATTGTAAAAAAGTATTAGTTAAAACAATATATATTAGTTATAATAATAAAATATGTATATAAAAGAGAATGTTTGCTGGTTTGTCCAAAGTTTGGGCCCAGCCTCGTTTCAACTGGGCAGGATGACTGTCATAGGCTGATTGGGGTCGGCCCTATGGCCTCGCTGTAAGAGAAGTCGGGTTCCATGGCGACCACCATGAAGTCAGTGGAGATGAAATGTGGGTGTCCGAGTCTATAGAGTTTCATTATTTCAAGTAACCTCGGAACACGACACAGTGGTTGCCAGGATCAGGTTAGGTTACCGTTACCTGTGGCAGGTGGCTGCAGGTGACGAATCTCCCAATCCTGAGCACTCCAGGTACAAACTCTGTGAACAGGAACTGCGGCATGATCTCCCACACTACATCACCGAATGTCCAGTTATTAGACCATTCAGACCAGTTGGCATGAGGTACCTGGAGCTTTGCAATTTATTCACTCTCGTGTTTTTGATGATATCCTCATAACGCACCCAGAGTCTGCCAGTGCAGACTACTTATCACATGCCTCTGAATGACTAACCATCCTGTGTGATGGGGATTTTAGCATCACCTAGCTAGCTTTGTGACACACTGTACTCCCTTCATATAGTCTAGGGCAGCTGCACAAATTCAGATATTCCTAAATGTGTTAATGAAAAAAAATCGGAACACGTGTGGAGTAGAGCAAACTTAGTTATATGAAGTAAAGATGTGTAGTGTGTAATGATGACAATATGCAGTAAAAATAGTTTCGGTGATGGGGGGAGGCGGGGTTGGTATATGTTGAAGATGATATGGTGTGTGAGGGGGAGTGTATGTGGGTGTGGGAGGCCTGGTCACCCTGTCGACCTGTAAGCTTAACCGAGAGGATCTTCGTGGAAAGAAAGAAGGTAACGAGACCTGGAAGGTTCGGTAATGTTAGGGGAAGAGAGGCAAATATCAGGGAGAAGCGCCAAGCCATTACGTCTATATAGCACATGGAAGGGGTCAGGATAAGAATCTGGGATGGGACGGGGCGAAGGAATGGTGCCAACCACTTGTGGACGGTCGGGGATTGAACGCCGACCTGCATTAAGCGAGACCGTCGCTGTACCGTCCAGCCCAAGTGATTGGGCAATGTAATAGGAGGGAAATGAAATTGTTGGAGGTAGAATTGACGAAAGAGAAAGGAAGATCCTAATAAAACTAGGCACAGACAGACACTTAGGAAATCATACATGGAGACGGAAAACTAAAGAGAAAGAGAGCCCATAAAAAGGAACACTTTTGTATACAGTGGCCACACGTTTTCAGCAGCATTTAAACTTTAATAACTTTCAATGCAAACTTGAAAGAAAAACTGTAAACACCGTATGACAGCCTAATTCACGAAGCTCTTTAATGTTGATGCTACCCATTTTTATGTCAATGTTTTCTAATTTATTTTTAATTACATTTGCTCTGAAGCCAATGGAAAATAGCCGTACTATATGAGAACGTTTAAGTGAAAGGGAAGGTTTTCTCAAATAATATATATATATATATATTTTTTTCTACCACAAACGTGGCCACACATTTACAATGCTAACCAGCATATATACATTTTCTTCTGTCCTCCATGGACAGGGTTAGTGATCTGTTAAACATATAGTTCAGTGATTTATTGAACAATCAACCACATAAGGTGATTGTTGTGCTTATAAAATGCTAATCTAACCTACATACAGAAATACATAAACACAGATTTACGTCAGTCCTAAATAAACAGTGTTCGGTGTGTCTTTTTACATAACGTCATTAATGTGCGTTTACAAATGCGAAATGCAATTCTGACCAACATCCACATATCCTATAAACACCTACATACATACATAGATGTATGTAGGTGTTGAAAACTGAAGGTGATTAAGGTGCTTTTACAAGCTCAGGTTATAGTTACATCACAAACACTGTATAACTAATGCGTTTCATAGTCAATCTCAGGTACAAGTCCTATATATCATCAAGTATTTTCCCAGTATTTATATAGTATTGGTAAGAGGTCACCTAACAGACAAGAGTTAGAGCCACAGTGAGGGGGCGAGTAGTTGAACTGGTGTTGAGTAAATACTTCATGGGTCGGTGTTGGGACCCATGCTAGTTATCATTTATGGTAATGACCTAACCATAGGGGGTGAGTCCTGTATGTCGATACTTGCAATGGATGCAAAATTAATGAGAGTCGAAACAGATAAACATTGTAAAATGTTCCAAGGTGACTTAGACAAGCTGTAGAGCTGGTGCGAGAAATGACTGTTCGAATGAAACACAAAGTGATATTAGGTATCAGGATCCCAGAAGGAACGAACACGATGATCGGAAACTTCCTCCCAGAAACGAGTAAAGAAAAAAGACCTGAGAGTGGATATAACACCAAGTTTAACCCCCAGAGGCCCATATAAAGAGGATACCATCAGCAGAATACTCTACAATGGAAAAAGATTGAATATCGTGTATGAACCTAACAAGGAGACATTTAGATCACTGTAGACCGCTAACCTAAAGCCAGTCATAGAGTATGCCACTACTCCAAGGACCCTTCATGAAATAAAACACATATATGAAAACTAGAAAAGGTTCAGAGGTTTGGAACGACCTGCGAGGGATAGGCATATGAAGAAAGACTAAAAGAACTAGACCTGACGCTTAGTGGGAAAATGTAATGAGCAAATTGTAAAAGCGAACTCTATTAGTAATTCAAAAGAAGATATAATATAGAAATAAAGCAAGAGTCATTACATTAAACAACCAGCGGCTAAAAAGTCGGGATACAAGAACTAAAGCTCAACTCTACATGTATAAACTGGAAAGCACAAATAGGTGAGTATGCACACACTCACCCTCCCTCACTTCCTCTCTTTTGCTCTCGCTCTTATTCTCTCTCTTTCGGTCTCTCTCTTTCTCTCTCTTTCTCTCTCTCTCTGTTTGCCGTTTTCCATTAGAGATTGTTTAATTCACCCAAAAATTAACCAACAAATTTTGAAAGAAAAAGAGCGACAGGTGTCAACAAGGAAGACCCAGAAGCATTATAAGCGAGTTGAGGAGTTAATACCAAGCGCTAACACGAGGCCTGGAATTAAAATTATGGTAATGAAGATTTAAAGAAAAGACTAACAACTTTATTAAATGTAAAACAAACGATGTAAAAAAAAGAGAAAACAAATGAGAAAGTGAGTGACGCTTATACAGAAAAAAAGTTAAAGGTCAAGCTGAGGAAGAATTATAAAAAGAGAAGCGCCATAGGCTTGAGAGTCGACTAACACACAGGCACTAATGAAGTCAGGAGGAGGAGGAAGAGGAGAGGTGGAGAGAATAAAGGGAAAGTGATGGAGGGGAGAAGAGAAGAGACGGCTGAATGTTAGGCAAGGGGTAAGGACGAGCAGGGTACATGGGACACCAAAGGTGGAGAAGGAGAGAGAGAACGAGAAGCCAGTGGAGGGAGACGGAGAGGAAGTAGAGATGGATGAGGTAGGAGGAGGTACAGGAGAAGGCAGAAGGAACTAAGAGTGCTTAGAAGTATTTGAAGGAAAAGATAAATGAAGGTATGGAGCTAAAGTTGACAAGTTGACTAGTTTGGTGGCTACCAGAGAGGAAGGTAGTTTAGTGGTTACCAGAGAGGAAGGTAGTTTAGTGGTTACCAGAGAGGAAGGTAGTTTAGTGGTTACCAGAGAGGAAGGTAGTTTAGTGGTTACCAGCGAGGAAGGTATTTTAGTGGCTACCAGAGAGGAAGGTAGTTTAGTGGCTACCAGAGAGGAAGGTAGTTTAGTGGCTACCAGAGAGGAAGGTAGTAAAGAAATATAACAATTCTAGCCCCTCACCTCTCCAAGGACGAGACGAAGTGTTTGTCAGGAACCAAAACTACATAAAAGAGAGCTTAACAACCACAAGGAGCGTCAGAGCTTGCTTATGTACCGGTTTTTATAGAGGGAGATAAGTCACCTGCGTACACCTGTGGTCCAGTTAGCTTAACGTCTATTGTAAAACTTGAACCGATAATCGCGAAAGCCATTCGCCTACATTTTGAAAAACTCAAATTAAGGAAGAATTCACCCACATGGTTCTGTAAACGACAGAGGAAAGGATTACGTTATTTAATACCTTTGATTCTGTGCATCACGAGAGACTCATCTCAAGTTATAGTGAGCTATTCAGATGCAGTCGATGAGTCACAATAACGTGGCTGAAGATATGATGACCAGACCACGCACTAGAAGATGAGGAGACCACGACGTTTCGGTCCGTTCTGGACCATTATTAAGTCGAGTTATTCAAAGCTGAAGTAGGGCGAGGTTACGGTATTTACAAGAAAGCAAATGGCTAGTACAATAGGAAGTTAAGTCCGAGTGAAAAAGTATTGTAAATGGAGCGGCCCACGTCTGACCAGCAATATTTCCAAATCTGAAGACGATACCAAAAGTTGTGCAGCCAATCAATTTAATAGATGACTCAGAATCGCTACAAGACGGTCTAGATAGCCTTTTAAAATGGACAAAAGACTGGCAGATGCAGCTCAATGCAGAAAAATGATACGTTAGGAGAAAGCGGGTCAGAAGGAAAAGGAAAAAGGCAACGACGAAATGGATAAGGCGGAAGAAGCTAAGAAGAATGAAGAAGAATGAAGGAAGACGATATCGAAAGGAAGAGAGAGACTGAAGAGAACGAATTCTAATTATTCCGGAAGAGAGAACGTAAGAACAAACATGTGAGAGTGGAAGCTGAGCTTTGACAAACATGGACCAGAGTAGAGACAACAAAATTAAGGTCTAATTATATATAATACATAAATTTACATATGAGAGAGAGAAAAAGAGAAGGGAGAGGGAGAGAGCTAGAGAGAGAGAGAGAAGGGAGAGGGAGCGAGCCAGAGAGAGAGAGAGAGAGAGAGAGAGAGAGAGAGAGAGAGAGAGAGAGAGAGAGAGAGAGAGAGAGAGAGAGAGAGAGAAGGGAGAGGGAGCGAACCAGAGAGAGAGAGAGAGAGAAGGGAGAGGGAGCGAGCCAGAGAGAGAGAGAGAGAGAAGGGAGAGGGAGCGAGCCAGAGAGAGAGAGAGAAGGGAGAGGGAGCGAGCCAGAGAGAGAGAGAGAGAAGGGAGAGGGAGCGAACCAGAGAGAGAGAGAAGGGAGAGGGAGCGAGCCAGAGAGAGTGAGCAACAGACCAGCCTGCAGGCCAGGTACCCGTGTACCCAAGCTTCACAACGCCACTGCAGTTGCAGGATAAATCCTTCCGTCATATTTCTCTCTCCAGCAATTATCCTGATGCTTAATGCACTTTTATGACCTGGCTGGAGTGTGTTAAACGCGCCCTTCAAATATCCATCCCAGTTCGTATCCCTTTTAAAACCAGGAGGGCAAAAGTGCACACATAACATCGCGGGGTTAGACTCAGGTGTGGGGAGGGAGGAAGGATGAATGACAAGGCAGGTGTGTGGTGAGATGGATGAAGGACAGGGCAGGTGTGTGATGAGATGGATGAATGACAAGGCAGGTGTGGGGTGAGATGAATGAAGGACAGGGCAGGTGTGGGGTGAGTTGGATGAAGGACAGGGCAGGTGTGTGGTGAGATGAATGAATTGCAATGCAGGTGTGTGGTTAGATGGAAGAAGGAAGAGCAGGTGTGGGAGAGAGAGGATGAAGGAAGAGCAGGTGTGGGAGAGAGAGGATGAAGGAAGAACAGGTGTCTAATACATATATTTCTCTCAAAAAAACACACACACACACGTGCTCGCTCGCACACACACGCACATCCCCAGGAAGCAGCCTGTAGCATCTGTCTAAGTCACAGGTAACTATTTACTGCTAGGTGAACAGATCATCAGGTGAAATAAACTTTGCCCCTTTGTTTCTGCCGCAGACGGGAATCGAACCCGGGCCCTTAGGACTACGACCCCACATTGCGGAGGGGAGAGGGGTGTGTGTGGTTTGGGAGAGGAAGGTGTGTGGTGGGGGAGAGGCAGGTGTGTGGTGGGGAAGAGGAGGGTGTTTTGAGTGCGGGTGCAAAGTGTCTTAAGCTATTTTCTGTCAAGTATTTTGTGAAGCATTTTTCCTTTGCTGCTTCTATATCTGTGTCTCTCTCTCTCTCTCTCTCTGTGTTTCTCTCTCTCTCTCTCTCTCTCTCTCTCTCTCTCTCTCTCTCTCTCTCTCTCTCTCTCTCTCTCTCTCTCTCTCTCTCTCTCTCTCTCTCTCTCTCTCTCTCTCTCTCTCTCTCCCCCCACCTCCTTCGATGTGTAAACCGTGGAGGCGATATATATATACAACCATCGGGGGTCGTGTTGGTAATGGCGGCCGGGGACAGGCTGGCCCTCAGCCTCCAGTAGCCATACACTCCATGATGGGCTTCCCAACGACCTCGGCCAGGCAGGGATTAATTCCCCGCTCGCCCGATGACCCCTCGGCCAGGCGAAACAATTAATCCGTCTGTCACAACTCGGCCCGGCCCGGATAGCTATCTCTCTCACGACTCATTAACAGATGCTCTGGTTGAACGGTGGCCGGGGGCGCTCTTTGTGAGGGGTGGGGGAGCAGGATGGGGTGGGAGAGACGTGGGGGAGAGTGAGGGAGAGATGAGGAAAGGAGAGATGAGTGAGGGAGAGATGAGCGAGGGAGAGATAAGTGAGGGAAAGATGAGTGAGGGAGAGATGAGACCAGACTAAACTGAAAAATGAAGTGACTTTTATGTCCTATTGAAGAATTTTATTCTCATCCTCATGTCGAATAATAAATTTAGTTTTATTTAACATTCTAAAGCATGAACCTCGTTTACTTATTTCCATAATATTTACAGTTACGAATAAAATAGAAGTTATAATTTGATTTGATTTACAAAAATATCTCTGATTACAATTGTTTTAGATCACATTCACCAGAGAAACTTGTAACAATAGTTGAAGAAAACATTAAATATGATACAATACGTGTAAAGTTTTGGATAAAAATTGCTGAATTTTCAAAACCCTTTATAATTAATTAATGTGTTTACATTGAACGTTAGAATCATACAATAAATTATTTGTCGGAAATGATCGAACATAAAAAAATTCTAGTTAATTTGGTGGTGCTTAATTATATCGTCAACGAGTTTGAGGGGAAATGCGATGGGTTGAGTTACATTCATCGTTTCTCTCTAATTGTTTGTTTAGAATCTAATTTGTAATTCCTTTCAAAAACATGTTGTGAGCAATTTGTCTTATGACCATTGTAATAAGTGCCTGATATGACCTGTTTCTGTTGTGAGCAGATCGAGTAGTTTCTATTATGAGTGTTGAGAGTACAACACCTGTTCAAAGTTTTTTTATTTTAGCAACGCCTGTTGTGAGTGTTAGGTGCTATAACTGTTGTGAGCAGAAACTTGTTAGAGCGACATCTGTTGTGAAGAATGTACATTAGGACTAGTTTTACGTCAACCGTATATGTTGTGAGGAAGATCTGTTGTGAAGAACTAGATTATCGCGATTGTATATTGTCAATATTTTTACGAGCAAGTACTATTACTACTAATACTATTGTATGAGAAATATATTTTACGAACAATATATTGTATGATCAATATATTTTACGAACAATATATTGTATGATCAATATATTTTACGAGCAATATGTTGACCAAACTACACACTAGAAAGTGAAGAAACGACGACGTTTCGGTCCGTCCTGGACCATTCTCAAGTCCATTGTGATGAGGAAAGGAGGCAAAGGCAATAAATAGGCAAGAGAGAACAATATATTGTATGAGCAATATATTTTACGAACAATATGTGCTGTCCAGTTGTATTTACCCCCAAAAAGTATGCTGTGAGTTTATACAAATATTCTGATAATTCGTCTTGATCGATAGTGACATTCTAAACTTTTAATTTGATTTCCAGAGTTCGACAAACTTTTCATTTGAAAGCATTAATTAGTAATGCGTGTGTGTGTGTGTGTGTGTGTGTGTGTGTGTGTGTGTGTGTGTGTGTGTGTGTGTGTGTGTGTGTGTGTGTGTGTGTGTGTGTGTGATTACCTAACAGTGCACACAGAAATCACAATAGAGTGATATATCAGATATCACCCAAACCATGTCGTGGCACAGTTGACAAAGGCGCAGCTGGGAACATCCCGTTCGTAGGTTCGAACCCTCATCACGGCCCTTGTGAATTTGTTCATTATGCCCCGCCTACGTTGTACCTGTTGCGTTACAACACAGGTATATTGATCAAATTCTTTGTCGAATCTGGCTTTAAAGTTATGGAGCTCTTGGACCCAACCGTACTAACCAATCAATTTTTCTCTATTATATCTTTTTCATAAATCTCTCTCTAAAACACACACACACACACACATCCTCAGGAAGCTGCCCGTAGCAGCTGTCTAACTCCCAGGTACCTATTTAATGCTAGGTGAACCGGAGTATCAGGCTGAAAGCAACTCTGCGCAGTTGCTTCTGCCTCCGCCGGGAATCGAACCCGGGAGATTACGACCACGACCCCCAAGGGCTGTCCACTCAACCGCGAGGCCATATGTATAAGTGTATAAACAATAAGTCGTGAAGACTGTTTAAACTAAATTCAGTGTATAAATAATAAACGAATAAAGATCAAACTAACATACATGGAAAGTGGAAGAGCAACAAGAAACACCACACCAATTACCACCAACAACAGATAAAAGAGTCAACAGTGGTAGTTAGAAGAAGCGAGAGTTGGAGAAGGTGCATGGGGGAAGGGAGGCTGCTGAAGTATGCATGGGTCGGGCCTGGTCACGAAATTAGTTTCGTCTGTTATTGTTTAATGTCACTCACCAGCAGCTGCCCTTATAGACAACCCGGGTTCAGAGCCAACGCACGTACTTGGCATATAATCAATGATCTCACATAACCAATGATCAATAATCACATTGCCCATGCAAAGGAAGATATAGTTATAGTGTTTGTTCATGTAAGGTGTGTGAGCGTATATATGATGACCAGACCACGCTCCAGAAGGTGAGGAGACGACGACGTTTTGGTCCGTCCTGGACCATTATCAAGTCGAGTGTAGACTTTATATTGGTCCAGGACGGACCGTCGTGTCTATCTTCTGATGTGGGGTTTGGTCATCGTATCTTTAACTACGCTATTGTGACATCGTCTGTATGTGCGTATATATATATATATATATATATATATATATATATATATATATATATATATATATATATATATATATATATATATATATATATATATATATATATATATATATATATATATAATATGTTCTTCGGTCAGACAGTGTAATCAAGTTAGTCTTTGCATTTTTAAAATGTGTTAAATAATCAGTGAGACGGTGATGCTGAGTGACAGGTGTCTGATCATTCTTTGTCTGACTTACCTATAAGCCTTCCCTGCCTCGCTGTATGACGTCCCTGCCTCGCTGTATGCCTTCCTTGCCTCGCTGTATGCCTTCCCTGCCTTGCTGTATGACGTCCCTGCCTCGCTGTATGCCTTTCTTGCCTCGCTGTATGCCTTCCCTGCCTCGCTGTATGACGTCCTTGCCTCGCTGTATGCCTTCCTTGCCTCGCTGTATGCCTTCCCTGCCTCGCTGTATGCCTTCCCTGCCTCGCTGTATGACGTCCCTGCCTCGCTGTATGACGTCCCTGCCTCGCTGTATGACGTCCCTGCCTCGCTGTATGACGTCCCTGCCTCGCTGTATGCCTTCCTTGCCTCGCTGTATGCCTTCCCTGCCTCGCTGTATGCCTTCCTTGCCTCGCTGTATGCCTTCCCTGCCTCGCTGTATGCCTTCCCTGCCTCGCTGTATGACGTCCCTGCCTCGCTGTATGACGTCCCTGCCTCGCTGTATGACGTCCCTGCCTCGCTGTATGCCTTCCCTGCCTCGCTGTATGCCTTCCCTGCCTCGCTGTATGACGTCCCTGCCTCGCTGTATGACGTCCCTGCCTCGCTGTATGACGTCCCTGCCTCGCTGTATGCCTTCCTTGCCTCGGTGTATGCCTTCCCTGCCTCGCTGTATGCCTTCCCTGCCTCGCTGTATGCCTTCCCTGCCTCGCTGTATGCCTTCCCTGCCTCGCTGTATGCCTTCCCTGCCTCGCTGTATGCCTTCCCTGCCTCGCTGTATGCCTTCCCTGCCTCGCTGTATGACGTCCCTGCCTCGCTGTATGACGTCCCTGCCTCGCTGTATGACGTCCCTGCCTCGCTGTATGACGTCCCTGCCTCGCTGTATGCCTTCCCTGCCTCGCTGTATGCCTTCCCTGCCTCGCTGTATGACGTCCCTGCCTCGCTGTATGACGTCCCTGCCTCGCTGTATGACGTCCCTGCCTCGCTGTATGACGTCCCTGCCTCGCTGTATGCCTTCCTTGCCTCGCTGTATGCCTTCCCTGCCTCGCTGTATGCCTTCCTTGCCTCGCTGTATGCCTTCCCTGCCTCGCTGTATGCCTTCCCTGCCTCGCTGTATGACGTCCCTGCCTCGCTGTATGACGTCCCTGCCTCGCTGTATGCCTTCCCTGCCTCGCTGTATGCCTTCCCTGCCTCGCTGCATGCCTACCCTGCCTCGCTGTATGCCTTCCCTGCCTCGCTGTATGCCTTCCCTGCCTCGCTGTATGCCTTCCCTGCCTCGCTGTATGACGTCCCTGCCTCGCTGTATGACGTCCTTGCCTCGCTGTATGCCTTCCTTGCCTCGCTGTATGCCTTCCCTGCCTCGCTGTATGACGTCCCTGCCTCGCTGTATGCCTTCCCTGCCTCGCTGTATGCCTTCCTTGCCTCGCTGTATGCCTTCCTTGCCTCGCTGTATGCCTTCCCTGCCTCGCTGTATGATGTCCCTGCCTCGCTGTATGCCGTCCCTGCCTCGCTGTATGACGTCCCTGCCTCGCTGTATGACGTCCTTGCCTCGCTGTATGCCTTCCTTGCCTCGCTGTATGCCTTCCCTGCCTCGCTGTATGACGTCCCTGCCTCGCTGTATGCCTTCCCTGCCTCGCTGTATGCCTTCCTTGCCTCGCTGTATGCCTTCCTTGCCTCGCTGTATGCCTTCCCTGCCTCGCTGTATGCCTTCCCTGCCTCGCTGTATGCCTTCCCTGCCTCGCTGTATGACGTCCCTGCCTCGCTGTATGACGTCCCTGCCTCGCTGTATGACGTCCCTGCCTCGCTGTATGCCTTCCTTGCCTCGGTGTATGCCTTCCCTGCCTCGCTGTATGCCTTCCCTGCCTCGCTGTATGCCTTCCCTGCCTCGCTGTATGCCTTCCCTGCCTCGCTGTATGCCTTCCCTGCCTCGCTGTATGCCTTCCCTGCCTCGCTGTATGCCTTCCCTGCCTCGCTGTATGCCTTCCCTGCCTCGCTGTATGCCTTCCCTGCCTCGCTGTATGACGTCCCTGCCTCGCTGTATGACGTCCCTGCCTCGCTGTATGACGTCCCTGCCTCGCTGTATGACGTCCCTGCCTCGCTGTATGCCTTCCCTGCCTCGCTGTATGCCTTCCCTGCCTCGCTGTATGACGTCCCTGCCTCGCTGTATGACGTCCCTGCCTCGCTGTATGACGTCCCTGCCTCGCTGTATGACGTCCCTGCCTCGCTGTATGCCTTCCTTGCCTCGCTGTATGCCTTCCCTGCCTCGCTGTATGCCTTCCTTGCCTCGCTGTATGCCTTCCCTGCCTCGCTGTATGCCTTCCCTGCCTCGCTGTATGACATCCCTGCCTCGCTGTATGACGTCCCTGCCTCGCTGTATGCCTTCCCTGCCTCGCTGTATGCCTTCCCTGCCTCGCTGTATGCCTACCCTGCCTCGCTGTATGCCTTCCCTGCCTCGCTGTATGCCTTCCCTGCCTCGCTGTATGCCTTCCCTGCCTCGCTGTATGACGTCCCTGCCTCGCTGTATGACGTCCTTGCCTCGCTGTATGCCTTCCTTGCCTCGCTGTATGCCTTCCCTGCCTCGCTGTATGACGTCCCTGCCTCGCTGTATGCCTTCCCTGCCTCGCTGTATGCCTTCCTTGCCTCGCTGTATGCCTTCCTTGCCTCGCTGTATGCCTTCCCTGCCTCGCTGTATGCCTTCCCTGCCTCGCTGTATGACGTCCCTGCCTCGCTGTATGCCGTCCCTGCCTCGCTGTATGACGTCCCTGCCTCGCTGTATGACGTCCTTGCCTCGCTGTATGCCTTCCTTACCTCGCTGTATGCCTTCCCTGCCTCGCTGTATGACGTCCCTGCCTCGCTGTATGCCTTCCCTGCCTCGCTGTATGCCTTCCTTGCCTCGCTGTATGCCTTCCTTGCCTCGCTGTATGCCTTCCCTGCCTCGCTGTATGCCTTCCCTGCCTCGCTGTATGCCTTCCTTGCCTCGCTGTATGCCTTCCTTGCCTCGGTGTATGCCTTCCCTGCCTCGCTGTATGCCTTCCCTGCCTCGCTGTATGCCTTCCTTGCCTCGCTGTATGCCTTCCTTGCCTCGCTATATGCCTTCCTTGCCTCGCTGTATGCCTTCCCTGCCTCGCTGTATGCCTTCCCTGCCTCGCTGTATGCCTTCCCTGCCTCGCTGTATGCCTTCCTTGCCTCGCTGTATGCCTTCCCTGCCTCGCTGTATGCCTTCCTTGCCTCGCTGTATGCCTTCCTTGCCTCGCTGTATGCCTTCCTTGCCTCGCTGTATGCCTTCCCTGCCTCGCTGTATGCCTTCCCTGCCTCGCTGTATGCCTTCCCTGCCTCGCTGCATGCCTTCCCTGCCTCGCTGTATGCCTTCCTTGCCTCGCTGTATGCCTTCCCTGCCTCGCTGTATGCCTTCCTTGCCTCGCTGTATGCCTTCCTTGCCTCGCTGTATGCCTTCCTTGCCTCGCTGTATGCCTTCCCTGCCTCGCTGTATGCCTTCCCTGCCTCGCTGTATGCCTTCCCTGCCTCGCTGTATGCCTTCCTTGCCTCGCTGTATGCCTTCCCTGCCTCGCTGTATGCCTTCCCTGCCTCGCTGTATGCCTTCCTTGCCTCGCTGTATGCCTTCCTTGCCTCGCTGTATGCCTTCCCTGCCTCGCTGTATGACGTCCCTGCCTCGCTGTATGCCTTCCCTGCCTCGCTGCATGCCTTCCCTGCCTCGCTGTATGCCTTCCTTGCCTCGCTGTATGCCTTCCCTGCCTCGCTGTATGCCTTCCTTGCCTCGCTGTATGCCTTCCTTGCCTCGCTGTATGCCTTCCCTGCCTCGCTGCATGCCTTCCCTGCCCCGCTGCATGCCTTCCTTGCCTCGCTGTATGCCTTCCTTGCCTCGCTGTATGCCTTCCTTGCCTCGCTGTATGCCTTCCCTGCCTCGCTGCATGCCTTCCCTGCCTCGCTGTATGACGTCCTTGCCTCGCTGTATGCCTTCCTTGCCTCGCTGTATGACGTCCTTGCCTCGCTGTATGCCTTCCTTGCCTCGCTGTATGCCTTCCCTGCCTCGCTGTGTGCCTTCCTTGCCTCGCTGTATGCCTTCCTTGCCTCGCTGTATGCCTTCCTTGCCTCGCTGTATGCCTTCCCTGCCTCGCTGTATGACGTCCCTGCCTCGCTGTATGACATCTCTGCCTCGCTGTATGACGTCTTTGCCTCGCTGTATGACGTCCTTGCCTCGCTGTATGCCTTCCCTGCTTCGCTGTATGCCTTCCCTGCCTCGCTGTATGACATCTCTGCCTCGCTGTATGACGTCTTTGCCTCGCTGTATGACATCCCTGCCTCGCTGTATGCCGTCTCTGCCTCGCTGCATGACGTCCCTGCCTCGCTGTATGACGTCCCTGCCTCGCTGTATAACATGACGTCTTCCTGACTCTCGGGACATTACTCGTTAGGGCTGTTGACTCAACCATACAACGCCGCTCAATACTAATGTTTGCCAGCTATAAATGGTAAAGACCGTAGTGTTTGGTCGTGATGTTGGGCGCGTCGGGTTGGGTCTGGTCGGGACGGGTCGGGACGGGGATATAGACAGGTTGGTCAGGACTGTGCCTGAGACTAGCAGGAGCGAATCCGGAACAGATGCAACAGGGAAATTAGTGAAGCCAATTTCCCTATACAAGTGGGAATGTATCTTCAGGCAAATAATCACACAAAAGCCACTACTTCACTATCTCCTGGAATGTGAAGCAAACAACGACCTTAGAAGAGCTTTAAGAGTCCCTGAATCTTGCAGTAACCCAGCCTGAAGCCATCAACACTGCCACTCGTCTGGTCAAAAAAGGTGTCCAGCAGCTGGAGACCCTCATAAATACTGTCAAAAGTATCTTTCCCCCCGCGATATCACCCATATAGTAAGGACTGACGATTTAAATGCGACCTCAGCACACAGTATTTAGTCACTTAAAAAATTCACCAGTTGCGGGCTGTTCATGCCCTTGCCACCTCTTGGGCAGCTTAATCTTCATCTTCCTCACATAAAAACGTTGAACACCGGGCTTTCTTGCCATGGAAATCACTTAGTGTACAAGTGTAGGTGTTCACACAGGTACTCAAGCAGCCTCGTTTACCAGTTGAATGACTGTTGAGAGGCGGGACCAAAGAGCCAAAGCTAGACCCCCGCAAGCACAACTAGGTGAGAAAAACTAGGTGAGTACAGGTGCTCATACAGACTGGCAAACAGTTCGTCTCACAGTCTCTCACACAAGCACTCACACACAAGAGGATTCTCACACCCAATCGTACTCTGATCTACACGCTCACTCACGCGCCAAACAACCTTCATGAAAGGTTCCCAGCACACACACACAGTGACAAGAACAAGTATGTGTTCATTTGGTACTCGGTTGAACATCACTTGATCATGCACACATTATTAAACCATGCACTCACGTACTCGTCGTACACACGCATATGAACGCATCAAGTGCAAACGCGCACACACACACACACACACACACACACACACACACACACACACACACACACACACACACACACACACACACACACACACACACACACAATCTTCTTAAAGAAAATATGGTGAGAAAGGCGGGGGTTTAAGTCCGCCTGGCAATTTGCATATCAATTTTGAGAACGCATCGGAATTTAAGGCTACGCCGCGTAATGTAACAGGAAGCGACGTTTATTGAGACATATACATTAGAGTCGAGGCTCATGTTTGTCCGAGATGCTGGCGTGGAGGTGTTAGTCTGGGAGGCTGGCGAACCAGACGAACCAGCCAGTGGTTCATCCTAGACGCCGAGCGGAAGTCTTGGCACCTGCTCCACCTGGGACCTCCGGAGAACGTGTCGAGAGTTTGAGTACTGGGAATGTGTACTGCCGTCACGCATTCCTCGTCAGCGGCCAAGACTGATACACAGGCCTGGTGCACTTATAGCTTTGGTTTGTTAGTTGATAGTTTCAATTTTCCGGTTGGATCATAGGCAGGGACCAGGTGGCCACCGCCGGCTAGACTAGCTAGCTGGTGCCTGTTGTGTAATACTCGTGGCCTCCTGTCGTGCTTTTTTGGGTGCCATGGGCGTCTGGCTGTCGCTCCGGCAGTCACTAAAATACGTTGCTGCGTATTTGGCTGACTGAGTACGAGTTCATGAAGGGCCATCCCAACTTTGCCGTTCGGCCGCGACTTTCTCCCGCTGCCCACGGGCTGATTTCGTCAGGGGCCACTAGGTGTCGGTAGTGTTCCGGTTGGTCTTTTGTATGGGGTGGGGCTCCAGTGCCAGCCTCCTCGGTGCAGTAAGGCTTCGGGTTTTTTTCGGACACCAGAGCACATTAGGCACTTGAACCGCCGTCGTCCTGAAATCAACAAGAGTAAGTTGATATACAACGTGTAAAGACCACTTATGGTCGGTATCCTATAGGTCGATTTGCTGACTAACTCCCGATTACCTATTTATTGGAAGAGGAACATAACCATTAGGTGATAGAAACAGTGCCCAAGTATTTATGTCCCGCCTGGAATTCTAACTATAGGATTACCGATTGTGAGTCTAGAACGAACCCAACTATACTACCGAGACCCGGTACGGAATCCCACTTGATTACAGCGAAATTCTCAAGCTCATCTTCGTTTTCTGCCATGATCCAAAGCAATCAGCGCCAAAGGCAGATACCAGGAGCTAGAACCTCAAATATAATTCCCCAAAAGCTGACTACTGTCTAACCTTGGCATCATTAATAAACACACAAAGCCTGGAGGCTCTGCAGTCAACCATGTGGAGCTGAAGACCTGAACACATGAACACTTCTTACTAGAATATAGAAAAACAATAAATATATTGTATATGTATTTGTAATTGTGGAAAAAGTCCACCTGTAATTTATTGGCCAAAATGTCGCCACATGCGACATTGTGGAACTTTACTCATTTACTCGCATTAGTAAGAATTCTTTCAGCCAATGTTAGTTTCCGAAGTTGAGATGAGGCTGAAATTTTTACATTCTGTGAGACTCGACTGAATATCTGAAATTTCTCGTTCATACTTTGGGTGTTGTAGTTGTGAAGGGTGTTCAGTGGTTGTGAGAGGTGTTCAGTGGTTGTGAGAGGTGTTCAGTGGTTGTGAGAGGTGTTCAGTGGTTGTGAGAGGTGTTCAGTGGTTGTGAGAGGTGTTCAGTGGTTGTGAGAGGTGTTCAGTGGTTGTGAGAGGTGTTCAGTGGTTGTGAGAGGTGTTCAGTGGTTGTGAGAGGTGTTCAGTGGTTGTGAGAGGTGTTCAGTGGTTGTGAGAGGTGTTCAGTGGTTGTGAGAGGTGTTCAGTGGTTGTGAGAGGTGTTCAGTGGTTGTGAGAGGTGTTCAGTGGTTGTGAGAGGTGTACTGAGATTGTGAAAGAGTGCCTTTCGTAGTTGTGAACAAGTGGTGTTCAATAGTTGTGAACGAGTTGTGTTTAGTAAGTCTTAATGAAGGGAATTTATCACCTGCAGTTCCTGTTCTAATGCTATATGGTCATGTCCAACATAATATTGATTGCATGCTATACAGGGAATTTTGTAAACACAAGTATCACACTTACCAATAATTGCAACTCTACTAATGGTAGCATTTCAATCTATTGGTTACAAAATTGATTGAATAAAATACAGAAACACACACACAAAATAGTTCTTACGAGCCATAGATATCTTACAGCTCCTGGGCAGCTACAGGAAATTCTTTTCATCGGCTAGCAAGACGGAGGAAATAGTTCTGATAGATATAACTGAAAGAAATGTAACCCTGAGCAACACTAACCACAAGATACAGCAGCTCACCTTCTACTACGAGGGTACGGAGACCGCTAACTTGCTCGTGAATGGAATGGAATTATCAAGTGAAAGTGCCAAGCCATTGCGACTATATACCACTTGGAAGAGTGGTATAGATATACAGGATATAGATTTGGGATGGGACGGATGGCATAAAGCGAGACCGTCGCTCTACCGTCCAGCCCAAGTGGTTGGTCCCTTGCTCGTGAAGAACTCTCCCGATATCAAACTGGTTGACTTTAAAGAGACAAAATGTGTTATGAGCCTTGACATGCCCACTTAAAGACTGTGAGCACCAACGGTGTCAGTTTATAGCCAAATAGCTTGGGTACCCGGCAGTGCCCGGATGCCCACGAAAGATTGTGCCATTTAAGTGTTGGGAGCCCATGAATAATTATTTTTTAATAACATATTAAGGTACGTCTACATCTATACAGCTACCCTCGAATGTATGAAGGGTTACATACTTTGTGACGTACTTGAGGTAAAATAATTACATTGAGAGACTGTGGATTCTAGTCACAATCGACTTGAGAATGGTCCAGGATTGACCGAGACGTCGTCGTCCCTTCACCTTCTAGTGGGTGGTCTGATCAACTGTGGATTCTACCCTGAACATTTCACCAACACTGACTTCATGAAGGCTGACACCTCTTCGAGCGGGGCACCTGGACTACTTTATGACTAGTCACCCTGAAAAGTTCATTGAGTCAAGGCCAAAGCATTTTGCCTTAAATCTAGGACAGATAAACAAAAACAGATGATATTCCATTTTGTAGATATAGATATGACATCTTTTGTAAGACTCCCTAGCAATGCTTTAACCATAACGTTCAGTCAAAGGTTCACATCATTTCTACACACAACCAGCCCGTCACCAGAGACACCCTGACTAGCGACACTACAATATTCGACAGATACAGCGACAATATTCGACAGATACAGCGACAATATTCGACAGATACAGCGACAATATTCGACAGATACGGCGACAATATTCGACAGATACAGCGACAATATTCGACAGATACGGCGACAATATTCGACAGATACAGCGACAATATTCGACAGATACAGCGACAATATTCGACAGATACAGCGACAATATTCGACAGATACGGCGACAATATTCGACAGATACAGCGACAATATTCGACAGATACAGCGACAATATTCGACAGATACAGCGACAATATTCGACAGATACAGCGACAATATTCGACAGATACGGCGACAATATTCGACAGATACAGCGACAATATTCGACAGATACAGCGACAATATTCGACAGATACGGCGACAATATTCGACAGATACAGCGACAATATTCGACAGATACAGCGACAATATTCGACAGATACAGCGACAATATTCGACAGATACAGCGACAATATTCGACAGATACGGCGACAATATTCGACAGATACGGCGACAATATTCGACAGATACAGCGACAATATTCGACAGATACGGCGACAATATTCGACAGATACAGCGACAATATTCGACAGATACAGCGACAATATTCGACAGATACGGCGACAATATTCGACAGATACGGCGACAATATTCGACAGATACGGCGACAATATTCGACAGATACAGCGACAATATTCGACAGATACAGCGACAATATTCGACAGATACAGCGACAATATTCGACAGATACAGCGACAATATTCGACAGATACAGCGACAATATTCGACAGATACGGCGACAATATTCGACAGATACGGCGACAATATTCGACAGATACGGCGACAATATTCGACAGATACAGCGACAATATTCGACAGATACGGCGACAATATTCGACAGATACAGCGACAATATTCGACAGATACAGCGACAATATTCGACAGATACAGCGACAATATTCGACAGATACAGCGACAATATTCGACAGATACAGCGACAATATTCGACAGATACGGCGACAATATTCGACAGATACGGCGACATTATTCGACAGATACGGCGACAATATTCGACAGATACAGCGACAATATTCGACAGATACAGCGACAATATTCGACAGATACAGCGACAATATTCGACAGATACGGCGACAATATTCGACAGATACAGCGACAATATTCGACAGATACAGCGACAATATTCGACAGATACAGCGACAATATTCGACAGATACAGCGACAATATTCAACAGATACGGCGACAATATTCGACAGATACGGCGACAATATTCGACAGATACAGCGACAATATTCGACAGATACGGCGACAATATTCGACAGATACAGCGACAATATTCGACAGATACAGCGACAATATTCGACAGATACAGCGACAATATTCGACAGATACAGCGACAATATTCGACAGATACGGCGACAATATTCGACAGATACGGCGACAATATTCGACAGATACAGCGACAATATTCGACAGATACGGCGACAATATTCGACAGATACAGCGACAATATTCGACAGATACAGCGACAATATTCGACAGATACGGCGACAATATTCGACAGATACGGCGACAATATTCGACAGATACGGCGACAATATTCGACAGATACAGCGACAATATTCGACAGATACAGCGACAATATTCGACAGATACAGCGACAATATTCGACAGATACAGCGACAATATTCGACAGATACAGCGACAATATTCGACAGATACGGCGACAATATTCGACAGATACGGCGACAATATTCGACAGATACGGCGACAATATTCGACAGATACAGCGACAATATTCGACAGATACGGCGACAATATTCGACAGATACAGCGACAATATTCGACAGATACGGCGACAATATTCGACAGATACAGCGACAATATTCGACAGATACAGCGACAATATTCGACAGATACAGCGACAATATTCGACAGATACGGCGACAATATTCGACAGATACGGCGACATTATTCGACAGATACGGCGACAATATTCGACAGATACAGCGACAATATTCGACAGATACAGCGACAATATTCGACAGATACAGCGACAATATTCGACAGATACAGCGACAATATTCGACAGATACGGCGACAATATTCGACAGATACGGCGACATTATTCGACAGATACGGCGACAATATTCGACAGATACAGCGACAATATTCGACAGATACAGCGACAATATTCGACAGATACAGCGACAATATTCGACAGATACAGCGACAATATTCGACAGATACGGCGACAATATTCGACAGATACGGCGACAATATTCGACAGATACAGCGACAATATTCGACAGATACGGCGACAATATTCGACAGATACAACGACAATATTCGACAGATACAGCGACAATATTCGACAGATACAGCGACAATACTCGACAGATACAGCGACAATACTCGACAGATACGGCGACAATATTCGACAGATACAGCGACAATACTCGACAGATACAGCGACAATATTCGACAGACACAGCGACAATATTCGACAGATACAGCGACAATACTTGACAGATACAGCAACAATAGAACATTAGAAATAGCCAAAGGGTCCCGCCCTGACCGGACGAGAGCAGTCTCTGTCCGCCGGGTGAGAAGAGTTCCCTCTCGGGTGACCAGTTCCCCCTTCACCGGGTGAGAGGAGTTCCCTCACCGGGTGAGAGGAGCCTCCTCCTGAACACCGCAGCAGCTTCCCGAGAAGAGAGATGCGTATAACCACAAGACAGGTATTTCCCACCCCAAGCGCGGAAACGCTTTTCAAGATAACATTTTTTCTCTGGAGATATCCCCCTTAGTAAAACTTTTTCTTCTTTTTTACTTATATCTCAAAATTATGTCCCGAATCTCCATATCTTTTATAAATTTTTTCAGCATATTGCAGGCAGCGGGAGACCATCAATCATAGCGAACCTGACGTGCAAAACCCTGGTGGAGGGAGGGGACGGGGAGGGGGAAATGTGTGGGTGGAACAGATACGCTGGGAAGAGGACCGAATATTATGGGAAAGTAACGAAGAAGAAAGTAAAGGGAAAGTAAGGAAGGTAAGGGAGAGGAGGGCGTTGCTCCGCAGTCCTCTGCCATCTTAACAATATTCATCCTTTACTGTGATACTCACATATAACTGACATATAGGACTGTCAGGGGATATTTTATATATGCGAGGACACATATAGTGACCCGCAGCCCTGCCTCCCAGTGATATAGTGACCTGCAGCCCTGCCTCCTAGTGATATAGTGACCTGCAGCCTCCCAGTGATACAGTGACCTACAGACCTGCCTCCCAGTGATATAGTGACCTGCAGCCCTGGGTCCCAGTGATATAGTGACCTGCAGCCCTGGGTCCCAGTGATATAGTGACCTGCAGGTCTGCCTCCCAGTGATATAGTGCCCTGCAGCCCTGCCTCCCAGTGATACAGTGACCCACAGCCCTGCCTCCCAGTGTTATAGTGACCTGCAGCCCTGCCTCCCAGTGATATAGTGACCTGCAGCCCTGCCTCCCAGTGTTATAGTGACCTGCAGCCCTGCCTCCCAGTGTTATAGTGACCTGCAGCCCTGCCTCCCAGTGATACAGTGACCCACAGCCCTGCCTTCCAGTGATATAGTGACCTGCAGCCCTGCCTCCCAGTGATACAGTGACCCACAGCCCTGCCTTCCAGTGATATAGTGACCTGCAGCCCTGCCTCCCAGTGATACAGTGACCCACAGCCCTGCCTCCCAGTGTTATAGTGACCTGCAGCCCTGCCTCCCAGTGATACAGTGACCCACAGCCCTGCCTTCCAGTGATATAGTGACCTGCAGCCCTGCCTCCCAGTGATATAGTGACCTATATAGTGACCAATATCACTGGCAGGAAGGGTTGAACACTTTGAGTTATTCTTTAGATATTTGTTAATGAACACTTCTCGTAATGCAACCTGATAAATATTAACATGGCATATAACCCCCGTGTTCACCTGAACAGAGGTTTCACAAGAGGAACATCACGAAGAACCTCAGGACGGAGAAATGTAGATAATATGGAAGTATTTGACACAGGGAAGGAGGCAAGCACTATACTGCCGGGATTAATGTGGAAAGTTTTCACCTCCTTGGTTCTGTTTTCAGCGATATTTTCACTCGTAATGCCATTTCGATTCAGAGTCAGAGTGAGCAAAAAGAAAAAAAGGTGAAGCTGATATCAACTCTCAACTTTTAGTGGGAGTTGAATAAAAGTTTTAGAGCGTAATTGCTAGACACTTTTTTTTTTTTTGCCACTATTTTTTTCTTCTTTTTAAGTATTTTCTTTATAGATTTGTAACTGTTTTCTCTCTCTCTCTCTCTCTCTCTCTCTCTCTCTCTCTCTCTCTCTCTCTCTCTCTCTCTCTCTCTCTCTCTCTCTCTCTCTCTCTCTCCCTCTCTCTCTCCCTCTCTCTCTCCCTCTCTCTCTCCCTCTCTCTCTCTCTCTCTCTCTCTCTCTCTCTCTCTCTCTCTCTCTCTCTCTCTCTCTCTCTCTCTCTCTCTCTCTCTCTCTCTCCCTCTCTCTCTCCCTCTCTCTCTCCCTCTCTCTCTCCCTCTCTCTCTCCCTCTCTCTCTCTCTCTCTCTCTCTCTCTCTCTCTCTCTCTCTCTCCCTCTCTCTCTCCCTCTCTCTCTCCCTCTCTCTCTCTCTCTCTCTCTCTCTCTCTCTCTCTCTCTCTCTCTCTCTCTCTCTCTCTCTCTCTCTCTCTCTCTCTCTCTCTCTCTCTCTCCCTCTCTCTCTCCCTCTCTCTCTCTCTCTCTCTCTCTCTCTCTCTCTCTCTCTCTCTCTCTCTCTCTCTCTCTCTCTCTCTCTCTCTCTCTCTCTCTCTCTCTCCCTCTCTCTCTCCCTCTCTCTCTCCCTCTCTCTCTCCCTCTCTCTCTCCCTCTCTCTCTCTCTCTCTCTCTCTCTCTCTCTCTCTCTCTCTCTCTCTCTCTCTCTCTCCCTCTCTCTCTCTCTCTCTCTCTCCCTCTCTCTCTCCCTCTCTCTCTCCCTCTCTCTCTCCCTCTCTCTCTCTCTCTCTCTCTCTCTCTCTCTCTCTCTCTCTCTCTCTCTCTCTCTCTCTCTCTCTCTCTCTCTCTCTCTCTCTCTCTCTCTCTCTCGCTCTCTCTCCTGTACTTTCTCTCTAAACTACTTTTTCTCTCTGTAGTTCTACTAAAACTAGAAGAACATCTGGAGAGAGAATATTGTAACACATCACTAGCATGGGTTCTGGTATGGCAAATCTTGCCTCTCAGCTTTAATAGAATTGTATGACCAGGCAACAATAATTTAAGGAAGACAAAGGTGGGCAGACTGCATAATTCTGGATTGTCTGAAAGTCTTTGACATAGTACTCCATAAGAGACTAGTGCATAAGGTGGAAGTGCAGGCAGGAATAACAGGGAAGGTACTCCATTGGATAAGAGAGTACCTAAGCAACAGAAGACAGCGAGTCACTGTGAGGGGTGAGGTCTCAGAGTGGCGAGACGTCACTAGTGGAGAACCACAAGGTTCAGTCCTTGAGCCTATCATGTTTCTTATATATGAAAACGATCTCCAAGATGGAATAAATTCGTTCCTCTCAATGTTTGCTGATGATAATGCGAAAATTATGAGGAGGATTAAGACAGAAGAAGAGACCGTTCTATAATCAAGGGGGGGTTGGGGGGGTTCCTGAGCCCAATAGGCTCAGGAACCTGTATATCAGTTGACTGACAATTGAAAGGCAGGACCAAAGAGCAGAAGCTCAGCCCCTGCAAGCACAATTAGGTGAGTAGACACACACATACACATGAGCATCAAAGCAGGCACACCCCGGCCCAAAAAGTATACTCCAGTTACCCGCTCACCGGCATAGAGTTTAATCCTCTCCCAGCAAACGGAAATTGCTTGGGCGTTAATCCCATGAGGGAGGGAGGCTGGTCGTCACAGGCGCCTTCTGGCACCGCCAGCCACCCCATGGTAACTACTCCCTCGCTGTTGCTATACGGTGCCACCTCCAGACCCACTTGTTCCTTGTCCCGACCCACCTGTATCACGACCCGAGCCACCTGCCTCACGACCCGAGCCACCTGCCTCTGGACCCGAGCCACCTGTCTCACGACCCGAGCCACCTGCCTCACGACCCGAGCCACCTGCCTCTGGACCCGAGCCACCTGTCTCACGACCCGAGCCACCTGCCTCACGACCCGAGCCACCTGCCTCACGACCCGAGCCACCTGCCTCACGACCCGAGCCACCTGCCTCACGACCCGAGCCACCTGCCTCACGACCCGAGCCACCTGCCTCACGACCCGAGCCACCTGCCTCACGACCCGAGCCACCTGCCTCACGACCCGAGCCACCTGCCTCACGACCCGAGCCACCTGCCTCACGACCCGAGCCACCTGCCTCACGACCCGAGCCACCTGCCTCACGACCCGAGCCACCTGCCTCACGACCCGAGCCATCTGTCGGGTGGCCTCCAACGCTTCATTTTTTTATTTTGTTTATTTTCTGAAAATAGTTTATACTTTTGATAAAAATATTAATGGTATTATATATTTTATTTTACGTTTAGTTGTATTTGTATTCCGTATCTGGTTTTTATTTTATTTAGGTATGTATTTTTATTTATTTACTCACACATCACCTTTAGTATAAAATATCAATGGAATGTTGGTAAAGAGTCAGTTATAGAGAAATTGTATTGTACACAGAAAAAACTGGGCGTTTTAGGTAACCTCTGTGTGTGTGTGTGTCCACCTAGTTGTGCTTGCGGGGGTTGAGCTCTGCTCTTTCGGCCCGCCTCTCAACTGTCAATCAATCAACTGTTGTAAGTAGTCAGCCGTGTTTATACTCAGGTGCATGATATCCCCCAGGGTGAGTGGCAGTGGGTGGCTCTCCTGGTGTTACTCAGAGTGACAGTGGGTCCTTCTCCTGGTGTTACTCAAAGTGACAGTGGGTCCCTCTCCTGGTGTTACTCAGAGGACCCGGCCTCTTTTACACAGCCAGCCAGGCTTACTATCATCACTTAAGTTGAAGTAGTATATGTGATGGAATACATTGCTAAGGAGTGTATACTTCTAGCCACATGTACGGTGATATTACCTCAGGGTGCATTAACTACTGTCTGATGGTTAGGTTAGGGTCTGATCAAGTGTAGGGTGTAGCCCTGCTAGACCCGACAATCCTCTCTACTGCAGCGGGAAATACTGACACAGTTTTGTGAAGTTAGTGTTAATTCACAACTCTATAATAATTTAATGTTTTGTTTAATATTTTCTTTAGTTTATATAATGGTTTTAATATCCTTATCCTTCTAGATAATCTGCTAGATACAGACCTTAAATTTTTAACTGTCATTTTTTTCAGCATCAGACTGAAATGGGGTGGAGTTGAGGGGTGGGATCGAGCCCTAGAGGACAATACGACTCTTAAGAGTCAACTATGAAACAATAACAGACAGATATTAGCATATGATTAACGGTAGGGAGCAAAGTGCAGATCTAGAATATATTGTGTTTAAAATTTTAGCTCCTTGTTCATGTGCCATGAGTTGACATAGGTTAGAAATCTGTATCCTAATGTATCGCTCACGGTGCTGAAGGAGTTATGAACAGCCGAGCTTGAAGAGCCCAGAGGTTGAATCCAAGAATGCAACTTGCAGCCCGTTAGCCTTTCTTATCTACGTAAAATGACATTAAAATATTAAAGATTTTAATTATTTAGTATTTTTGGGAGAATTTACCATGTCAGGGTTCAGGCCTTGTGTTCAAGGACTGAATAATTATTTACAATTAAATTATATGACGCTACACGCTACGTTTATGGAAGTAATTTACCATTTAAGATGTCTACACATTAAAATAAATTTGCACTCCGACCCGCTACTAAAACCCATCCGTCATACTCTTTTGTAACTACGAAACCCTTGTTTGGACTGTCGAACGATCGATCTGCTGTGAACCAGATGACAAAGCTTTTTACGGTCTATTCCTCAAGACACCTCCACTCGCCTGCCCTCCCTCCCCCCATCCACTACAATCGCTGCCGTTAAACCTTAACACCATTATCACCACAATTAACTCGCATAAGCCCACCAACCGCACTGTGCCAGCCAGGTCACCACCCTCACCATACCGACCATCACTCCAACTACAACAAGCACTACTGTGCCTACCATTCTCGCCATCTCCACCACACCCACTGCTGCTGACATTCCACTAGTGTAGACCTTAAAACTGTAGACCTTAAAACTGTAGACCTTAAAACTGTAGACCTTAAAACTGTAGACCTTAAAACTGTAGATCTTAAAAAATGTCAACTTATTAGATGGTACCGTGGTACCTTAATATGTGTGTATTACTAGCCCTTTTAATCCCACCAATACCTGAGTATAAGCACGAAGCCTTAAGCTTCTTTATGTTAAACTCACCTGGCCACCGTTGACTGCCAGTTCAGAACTGTAAAAGTTTAAAATTATGTTTAAAATTTTAGCTCCTTGTTCAGGTGCCATGAGTTGACAAAGCTATTCTCATATCGCTTGCTTATATATTCTGACTACACCTCAGCTCCCTCCAACAGGATGAAAAGAGCATTACCTGTAATTGGGAAAAGGATTGTAGCTTCAGTAATTAGTGCTAATTAGTTATGCCAGTAAGATAATGAGAGACTGGAGCGAGAATAATGTTTACTCGCTTCAGAACTCCCCCTGCTAGGGAATGAAAGAAAAGCAATAGAACAAAAAATACAGTTCAGAATTGTGTATATGTCAATGGTTGCTATTGAAATATGATAATTTACTGCTTCATAAGGAAAGTGAAGTGAGAATAAGTCACAGTTTAAATAAAGTCTTGTTGTCATTTTCATATAGAGATATATTTGCACAAATCTAATTAATTAGAAGAGAAGGGGGTTGGTGTCACTTAAGTTTCAAGAAAGATTGATTGGTACCGATTTCTACAGAAGAATTTCCCCGGGTCCAATGGATGAATATAACCCGGGGAATGATTGACACTTAACGCTGTCTCTATTGACACTGCAGCAAATGTTGGAACAATGGTGGTCCTCGGGCACAGAGCCAGATATATTCAGTATATCTAGATACAGTCGGTATATCCAGATATAAACAAAGCCTGCACATAATAAGTACATGTGGAGTCAGGAAACTCAGTTTATCTGAAAAGACATCACATGCATTGTATGGCATTGTAAACACCAAATATTATTTATATGTGTATAATAGTTACAAGAAATATTCGCTCTGCAGCTTGATCAGCAGAATGGCTGAATAATTTATCTAGTCGCATGCTCAGAGAATTTTTATTTTTTTATTTTTAATTTTACATGCAGAGCATGCGAACAAGTACAATACAAATTTCTACAGTCACAATACACAATATACAAGACACAAAAAGACCACAAACAATATACAAAATACTGTAGCCCTACACCTGAGCAAAGCACTGAACACATAGGAAAGACACACACAAGTACAAAACATGGAAAACATGATAATTAAGAAAAGTAGCATAACAGAGAAACAAAACAAAGAACCAAACAAGGTCCACATAAGGTAGCAAGTAACACTGAACATGGTACATGAGCAGAAACGTAAAAACAGTAACCTAAGAATATTACAAGCACATAGCAGTAATTAGGACACAAAACAGGATACACAAACACACTGCACAAAGGTAATACACAAAACCAGTCATGTGTCACAAAAGGTCACACACAACAAACATACGAAGCAAAGAGGACAAATCAAGCCAGAAGGGCCACACGGAAAATACAAAAATCAACACAGACATGCATACAGAACCGGAACACACAGGAACCGGGGAGGACGTAACACACAAACACACATACAGACACATAATCACTGGCAAGAGGGGAACTGCCAAGAATTTGGAAAGCGGCTAATGTAGTCTCGATATACAAGAAGGGGGAAAGACAGGAGGCACTGAACTACAGGCCAGTGTCCCTAACTTGCATACCATGCAAGCTGATGGAGAAGATAAGTGAGGTAAGTGAGGTAAAGTGAGTGAGGTAAAACACACTCCCTGCTCAGAGAATTGGTAAATACACAACTCTACAGACTCAGTAATTAGCTGATAATGGTATAGTTTCACAGTGGATCGCGACTGGGAACTCATTGTTCCACACACAAGATTTCAGTAGCATATGAGCTGTAGCTCATATCGACACTCTGTTGATATTTTACATCATAACTTACATGGATGATGAACAGATAAGTCTAGCTATGAATGGATCACAATTGTTGGATGCCTGTAGACGCAGTGGTAGCTGGTTAGGTGAGAAAACTGGTGGCTCTGAGGCAGTTGGTGGTGAGGTTCAGGTCGCAATGTGAGCTACCTTGCTTATGACACACGTACACAGAGCCGACAGTACACTGCTTGGGTTCAAATATGCTCTTCACTCCACCTGGCTGAGAAATCTATCAAGTAAACCTTTCTGTGGCTTGTCATTGGTGGCTTATGTTGGACTTACTGCTGTGATGTTGCAGTAGGTGATTTCCTCGGTTTACTTACTATACATAACGGCTGAGTATATTCTGATGTCTTGGCCACAGTCTGAGAGGCGACGATATAATGGTTATCGTCCCACGATTCCCACCACCAGCTAAAGAATAACGAAAGCTGTTGTATCAATTAATAGGGGAGAAAACGCTAAGAGACAAGGAGATCAAGCTGAGAAGACAAAGGGGGTACTCTCACAGAGAAAAAGTAGGAAGCGAGCAAAGAAGTCAGGAAGAGATTTCAAGAGTTCTAAAAAACTTACCAGTGTGAAGAGCCAAGGGAGCGAGACGTAACCAGACCACAAAAGACTATGCAATAATACAAGGACAATAACAGAAAGAGGAAAGAGAAAAGTACTTTGGAAATTATCAAACTCAAATATTACAAGAAAGGCACATATAAACAGCATCATTTAGACAACATGTGGAAAGTTGACAAACACAACCTGTCATTTAAAAAATCTAAATAAAGGCTCAAATTAGCTCAAGTAAGATCAATAAAATATGCAGTTCTGGCCTGGAATCCGCTCCTTGTGAAGCACAACACCAAGACTTATAACGTTTAAGAGAATTGTAATAGAATTTGTGCCAAACCTACGAGAGCTAAGCTAAGAGCTGATAAGCTGATTAAAGGAACAAAGTCTCACAACCGTAGAGGATAAAAGGAACAGAGAGATATGATCACAATATACAAGATACTGAGGGGGAAATAGATATAGTCGACAAGGATAGCCTTTTAAATTTGAAAGAAAGTACGATGGTAGAATACAGGAGGAAGCAAGAAACACAAATGAGCCTGTTTACTACCTGTTGATGATTCCAAGGATCAACTTCCCCGCGGCCCGGTCTCTAACCAGGCCTTCTGATTGCTGGTCTCATCAACCAGGCTGTTATATGCGGCTGCTATGGAAATATTCGTACCCTGTACGGGTGATCAACAAGAGGAATGCACTTAAAGAAGTTGTGGAAGCCATCTCCGTCAACCGCTTTAAGGCCAGATTCGGCAAAGAATTTGATAATAGTTAAATTGCAAGGCAAAAGGTTCCTCAAGGCTGGTAGGCGAGGCACAATGCGTTACACCTCACTCTCTCGTAGACATTGTGAGGTAACTACCCATTCCATGCCCACAACTACCACCCTCACCTGCCTCACCACCAACCACTCATTGTCCACCACAACCGCCTTCATCCTCATCAACCTCGAACCACCAACAAAAGTGTTAAAAGAACACGTTGAAAAAAAAATCATGATAAATTAAGATTTTTTCTTATTCTCAAGTCAAAAGTTTGGCGGCAGTTTTGCGTCTTATCCAGAGGACGAAGAAAAACTCCTCCCATCCTCCCGACGTGAACCACAAACTCCACCTAGTTCTTGCCGGGGTGAGAGCAATTCTGTCCTCTCCACACCTCCCGTTAAGGACAGAATTCCACTCTCTCTTATTTTTTCTTGAAGGACAGCAGCTGTCTCTCCACGTTTTCTTTGCAGGAGGGAAGAGGGGAGAGGGAGGGGGAGGGAAGAAGACCCTTTCTTCAGGAGTTCTGGCCGGACAACGTCACATTCTGCTTGTTCTCTCGATGGGTAGATACTTTTTAGATTTCTTCTTGGGACCGGAGCTGTCTATACACGTTTTCCAATCAAATTTCTACATTTTTCCTTTTATACACCTAATTCTTTCACGTTACCCTACATAATCTCTCTATCTTTTTACCACAAAATCTCTCACTTTTTCTCAAGTGAGAAAATGTCGCTCTTTCTCACTTGACTTTGACTCTGTCGCTCTTTATATTTTGTAGGAGTTATGAGGCACTATCCGCGTCGTCCCTCACCAGAGAAGCCCTCCACGTCACTCTTGACACAAGACCTCACTCTTCCACACATTTCTTAAAAGGTAATTTCTCGCTCGTCACACATACTTTGATGGGCAAGATTTCGCTCTCCACAAATTCCTGGGGAAATATATCTCTCTACAAGCGTTGCACCGGGGCGCTGACTGCTGCACCGGGGCGCTGACTGCTGCACCGGGGCGCTGACTGTTGCACCGGGGCGCTAACTGTTGCACCGGGGCGCTGACTGCTGCACCGGGGCGCTGACTGCTGCACCGGGGCGCTGACTGCTGCACCGGGGCGCTGACTGTTGCACCGGGGCGCTGACTGCTGCACCGGGGCGCTGACTGTTGCACCGGGGCGCTGACTGTTGCACCGGGGCGCTGACTGCTGCACCGGGGCGCTGACTGTTGCGCCGGGGCGCTGACTGTTGCACCGGGGCGCTGACTGTTGCACCGGGGCGCTGACTGCTGCACCGGGGCGCTGACTGTTGCGCCGGGGCGCTGACTGTTGCACCGGGGCGCTGACTGTTGCACCGGGGCGCTGACTGCTGCACCGGGGCGCTGACTGTTGCACCGGGGCGCTGACTGTTGCACCGGGGCGCTGACTGCTGCACCGGGGCGCTGACTGTTGCGCCGGGGCGCTGACTGTTGCACCGGGGCGCTGACTGTTGCACCGGGGCGCTGACTGCTGCACCGGGGCGCTGACTGTTGCACCGGGGCGCTGACTGTTGCACCGGGGCGCTGACTGTTGCACCGGGGCGCTGACTGCTGCACCGGGGCGCTGACTGTTGCACCGTGGCGCTGACTGTTGCACCGGGGCGCTGACTGTTGCACCGGGGCGCTGACTGTTGCACCGGGGCGCTGACTGTTGCACCGGGGCGCTGACTGCTGCACCGGGGCGCTGACTGTTGCACCGGGGCGCTGACTGTTGCACCGGGGCGCTGACTGTTGCACCGGGGCGCTGACTGTTGCACCGGGGCGCTGACTGCTGCACCGGGGCGCTGACTGTTGCACCGTGGCGCTGACTGTTGCACCGGGGCGCTGACTGTTGCACCGGGGCGCTGACTGTTGCACCGGGGCGCTGACTGCTGCACCGGGGCGCTGACTGCTGCACCGGGGCGCTGACTGTTGCACCGGGGCGCTGACTGCTGCACCGGGGCGCTGACTGCTGCACCGGGGCGCTGACTGTTGCACCGGGGCGCTGACTGTTGCACCGGGGCGCTGACTGTTGCACCGGGGCGCTGACTGTTGCACCGGGGCGCTGACTGCTGCACCGGGGCGCTGACTGTTGCACCGGGGCGCTGACTGCTGCACCGGGGCGCTGACTGCTGCACCGGGGCGCTGACTGTTGCACCGGGGCGCTGACTGCTGCACCGGGGCGCTGACTGCTGCACCGGGGCGCTGACTGTTGCACCGGGGCGCTGACTGTTGCACCGGGGCGCTGACTGTTGCACCGGGGCGCTGACTGTTGCACCGGGGCGCTGACTGCTGCACCGGGGCGCTGACTGTTGCACCGGGGCGCTGACTGCTGCACCGGGGCGCTGACTGTTGCACCGGGGCGCTGACTGTTGCACCGGGGCGCTGACTGTTGCACCGGGGCGCTGACTGTTGCACCGGGGCGCTGACTGTTGCACCGGGGCGCTGACTGTTGCACCGGGGCGCTGACTGCTGCACCGGGGCGCTGACTGTTGCACCGGGGCGCTGACTGTTGCACCGGGGCGCTGACTGCTGCACCGGGGCGCTGACTGTTGCACCGGGGCGCTGACTGTTGCACCGTGGCGCTGACTGCTGCACCGGGGCGCTGACTGTTGCACCGGGGCGCTGACTGTTGCACCGGGGCGCTGACTGTTGCACCGGGGGGCTGACTGTTGCACCGGGGCGCTGACTGCTGCACCGGGGCGCTGACTGTTGCACCGGGGTGCTGACTGCTGCACCGGGGCGCTGACTGTTGCACCGGGGCGCTGACTATTGCACCGGGGTGCTGACTGTTGCACCGGGGTGCTGACTGTTGCACCGGGGCGCTGACTGTTGCACCGGGGTGCTGACTGTTGCACCGGGGCGCTGACTGTTGCACCGGGGCGCTGACTGTTGCACCGGGGGGCTCTGACTGTTGCACCGGGGCGCTGACTTGCACCGCGGCGCTGAATACTGCACCCTCTTGTAGCCCCTCTGCTCATGCTGCACCCATTCCTCGCACCCTGTGGTCATGTTGAAGGCGTGCTGAGAGTCCCTGGGGCTCCAGCCGTCTATTCCTGCTCGTGTTTAAACGCGTATTGGCAATCAGTGATCCCGACACTCCCTAGCGGCCTAGCCGGGCAGCGGGAGAGCAGGAATGTATATGTGCTGACGGGGATTGGAAGGGGAGGTGAGGGAGGCGATGTATCCCGGTCTATGGTCACTGGATGGGAAGGGAAGGGATGGGGGAGCTCTTGGGTGGAACAGAGAGAGAACGAGAACTGGAAAGAGGAAAAAAGGATGTGTAAAAGATAATGTAGGATGGAGCTGGGAGAGGAAGTATGTACACCTACTGAGAGGCTACAAGTCAATAACACAATTAGGTTGGTCATACAAGTGACCAAATGGCACTCAGATGTTAATTCTTGTCGCTGAGCTCCGCTGAAGTGTTTGGAAGCAATCAGAGGGCCAGATTCATGAAGAAGTTACGCAAGTACTTACTAACGTGTACATCTTTCCTCAATCTTTGACGGCTTTGGTTACATTTATTAAACAGTTTACAAGCATGAAAATTGCCAATCAACTGTTATTATTGTTATAAACAGCCTGCAGGTGTTTCGGAGCTTATTAACTGTTTAATAATTGTAAACAAAGCCCCAAAGATTGAGATAAGATGTACAGGTTCGTAAGTGCTTGCGTAACTGCTTCGTGAATCCGGGTCCTATGGTGCTTCATCTGCGTCATGTAAGATGCTGTCATATTAGCGGGGTAATAACATTTCATTAACTTGGATCACCTGGGACGCAAATAAAAGAATATTACCCACAGTGTTGTATATAGCGTCAGTACGTACATATAATACAAGAGAATGTTTGTCTTTCTTTCTGAGGCTGGAGGCTTTCCAAGACTACTCAAGGGGTAGTTTGGGAGAGTTATAGGGCGTCAGGGTTGGCCCTAGTGCCACATTTTAAGAGATATCGCCAAATATAGCAACACACCCCACTCCTTGTAGATTTCAGAAAGTCGAATCTGATATAAAGTTTGTGCTATCCATAGACGTATTTAGCAATTTTTGTGCTTTTTTATATTGATGTTTACGAAAGAAAGAAAGAGAGAGAGAGAGTTTAGCCTTGACAATTCTAAATTAATATTTATTCTGCTTTATCTAACTAATAAGGCCAATTCAAACATGCTAAGCGTATCATCTCCAAATCTTCCTTAGCTTAACTCGGAGGTGTGTCCATGACTAGCCACGATGAGGTAGATCATGTTGGGTTAGATTAGAGTTGCCGCTGTTGTAAAGTCATTCAAGAATGACTAAATAGGCGTGTTGGACTGCTAAGAGAGAAGGATGGAGCACGACGACCAGACTCAAGATGGAACGGAAACAGTGATGGAGATTGAGACGGGAAGCAGATGGAGACTGATGTGACGGCGGCGAAAATGTAGACGAGAGGCAAAGGTCTGTCGCAGCGAGGGAAATAGAAAGTGAGATAGCAGATCAGGAAATTAAAATGAGCTTAGCGAAGGGCAACTCTCTCAGCTTGGAGCGGCAGCACTCTCTGTTTCTTCTTCAACTTTCCCTATATCAACCTCCTCTCCAACTCCTTTCCTAAAAAATAATTTTCCCTTACATTCCTACTTTCTCTCAAACATTCTTTCTTTCTCTTCCACACGGGAAAATTAACATCATAAAGAGGCCTGAATTGGGCTGGGAGGAGCAGTTTGATCTCCCCGACGTCAGCTAACTGGTCCCTCCCTCTTGCAGGCCGGACAGGTCGACGATGTACAAGCCTAAAACAGGCCGCTCTTGGCGGTACAGTGTACACAACTGTACTCATTGTGTACGCATGTAAGAGGCCGGGAACTGAAATTCATATTAACATTCACTCTTTCCTCATCCTGTGTCTGCCTATCTGCATGTACAAGTCTGCTGCATGAGATTAGAATGTACAGTGTGTGAGGAAGAGGATCAAAGTAAGGATTGATATACAAGTCATACCACAGGTTCGTATGTCATCGTGTATACCCGTTTGTTGAACGAGAGAGATTTGTTTTTCTTTTTTATTGTAATTACCACAGACACGGACATGTTAAACAGCATACATATAAACAGTATATACATTTTCATCTGTCCTTCATAGAGTTAGAGAGCTGTTACAGTGCATAGTGAGCTATGGCGCACCCAACTACAGAAGGTGATTGAAGTTCCTTTGTAATACTAACCGGCATGGCTGTGCTCAGTGAACTCACACAGCGAGGTGAGTGAAATATGCAACGGAAATATGTATATTTTACATGAAAACTGCTGAAACTAATGTTAAAAAAAAAAGGGACGCCTGGATCAGATAACATTATATGAACTAAAGTTTTGACAAAAATAATATGAACGCTAAAAAACATAAAGGTATGCATGCAGACTTTTAAAATTGCAGATTACGAAAACTGATCATATAATCATGCAATATTATGATTACTGTCGTCACGTACCAACTTTTCAATACTTATATAAGTATTAAATAATTATAGTTGCTTGTGGATATCTTTTTAAGTAATGTATAAACAATTTAACATGTATATATATATATATAATATTTTTTTCCGGCAGGGTTTGTGGAAAACCCGAATTATTGTCATTTTGTTCAAACAAACATCATCCTTTTCGTTGGGTAAAGGAAACGGGAAAATTTCGTATTATGAAACCCCAGAATTCTTAGTAATTGTAAAAATGGAAAAAGTTCTGGTTCTGTATCCTGGACTCTGAACTCACACCCCAGGACTAGACTGGGGTGTGAGTTTTCAGTTGCATATATGCCTGAGGACCATTCAGGCTTGTTTGCATTTGTGTTCCTTTGTGTTGAATTGCGTTCCTCAATTCCAAAATTGTGTTGGAATTGAGCTGCGTTGTTTACCATGCCATTCATTTCGTAAGTATAAGTATAGATGCCACACCTGTGACAAATAAAACTATGCTTTTCTTGAAAATATGTTACAATTCCATTTCAATGTTTCTGATTGCACTGATAAATTGAATTTTCAAAGATTTTTATTTATTTTCATTTTGATTTAATTATTTTGTGTGAATTGTGCTGGAATTGAGCTGTGTTGTTTACCGTACCGTTCATTTCGTGAGTATAGTTTATTTTTGTATTTTTTCATATTTTCATTTCATTTTTTAACTGTTTTTCTTATATTTCAGTGTTGGGAACATCAGATCACTTGATGTTCCCAATTTTCTGATTTCACTTCACTGTTTCACATCACGCCTCACAGTGACTCATCTCATCTCACTTCGACTTACTACTATTCTCACTCGATTTCACTGCACCTCCATTTTGCCCACTTCACCTGCCAGCACATCTCCTCGCCGTCAGCCGTAAACAACATTCCACGCTCAACAAACACGATCATTCCCCCAGAGACTAACAACAGGAAATTGATAGAACCAATGACTGGGATAAACGTATTGTGAATATTAAATACTTACTTATATAGCTTAATGAAAACGTTAACAATGAAGCATTGTTAAATTTCCTTGTAAAAAGGGCTGTTAAAATCAACTAATTAAGATTGATTGAAGTCATTAAGCCATACATGTATGGAATTGTTCTGGTAATTAAACTCTAATAGAGAGTAAATATGGAACACAAATTTGCTGTGAACGTACAATTATCTCTCGTTTTAATGGTTTCAGTTGGAGTTAAGGCTTATGTATTATTACCTAAATTTAGATTTAAACTTGGTGCATATGAACATGGAACAGCGAATAGAAAAGATTGAATTATTAAATAATACAAATCAGGTGATAACTAAGGAAGTGGCTATGGGAAGGTGAGTGAAGTGTTACGTTACAGAGACTTGTTCAACACGTAATATGCAGGTAAATGGGAAAAGTTGCGCGATCACATTTTCATTAAAGATTGATTTGAGGATGGGCTGCCATATGTCAGATTATATTCCCCAAAAGCTCTACAGTAATCAAATTGTTTCTTGTCAGGCGTGATGTGGTTCTCTGCTGGATATGCTGTTGTGCGCATCACACCGTAAGAGTGAAGAAGAGTTCAGCCACACACCTATTACGATAGACTATGTGTGAAGCAACAACCCCTCACTAGGATGATTGCCACTGCCTAATCTGGTGCCCAATCGATGTGTGTACTGCCGTCTGTCATTGTTGCTTACCACAACCACTGTAGCCGACAATATATACATGTCACCAAGGACATGTGTTTATTATTGCGAGTAATGTTCTTTAGAACATTACTTTAGAACATTTAGAACATCTGTAAGTACTAGTCCTCTTTGGAGCTGAGGCTTAACTGTTGATTAAATTTTACAGGTATTGAGCCACGGGGTTCCCAGTAATGACTTGTAGTGCGGCGTACATCCATCAGTCTCGAAACTGATGGATGTAGATTTTTGCTCCTATCAGGCATGCAGCTACTGCAACTTCTCATGTCACTTTCTGAGTGAAGTAATAGTGTGAGATTTCGCTTTTGAGGTATAATTTTTCCAAGTATCTATAATGCTTTCAAAGATAGAGTGCTCTAGAGTCTACATTTCATTATTGTGTTAGTTATTATTCAACCCAGCTAAACCTGTGCTTTTTGTCACTACGAGTTCCTATCTATATGTTACAGTGCCTCTAAGAAGCAACATTGTTAAGTGTAGACATCATTCCACCACAAATCAGCTGATATCAGTCGTCAACTGTACCTTTTTTATTGTTGCCACCGGCTAGTTTATTGTGCACCCCATACATATCCTGTGAGTGGTAGCGCAAAAAGCATTACAGAAGGCACAAAAGGTCTTTATCAGACCTCAACTTAGATTATTACATAAACAATTTCATCTATCCTTCACACCTTATAACTACAATGTCAGCTAGTTACAGAGAATGTTCTATTTCAAGAGCTAATTCGGCTGCCAGAGATCGTCGGGTGAGGGGTGTACTTTCCGTGAAGCTCCCAGTGTTGACCCGATAGTTGGTGTGTCCGGACCGGGCACACGAACCCGGTCGGTGTGCTCGAGTTGGTGTCCAAAGCAAAGCTTTGTTTGGCGTCATGGGGACCCTCCTTCCCGCTATCCGCCGTTCGGAGACGGTTGGCGGCCTGGAGTTTTCGGGCAGCGCGTCGTACCTTGCCATGTAAGTACTTATGTTGGATATGTTCATTGTTAAAATGTTTGATGTACAACTCCTCACGGACCACCGGGCGCTCGTTAAGTTCCATTCGCCGGCTGTTTATATAGACTTCGTGGCCCGTTATGATGGGCGTTCGTTTACCCTCCCTGATGACGGTGGTACTGTCTCTGTCTCCGACCGGTGCTGCTCACTCACGTATGTGGCGCTGCATGGGATACCTTTTGAATTCTCAGAAGACCTGGTTTGGCGATATTTTGGAAACTATGGGACCGTGATGTCACTTCGATTGAATACCATCTCTTCCGGTAGGTGGAGGGGGGTTTCGTGTGGTACCCAGACCCTCGCTCTGGCTCTTTGGTCCCGCCTCTCAACTGTCAATCAACTGCTGTACAGATTCCTGAGCCTACTGGGCTTTATCATATCTACATTTGAATGTGTGAGTGAGAGTGTTTGAGTGAGAGTGTGTGAGTGAGAGTGCATGAGTGAGAGTGTGAGAGTGTATGAGTGAGAGTGAGTGAGTGTTGGCTATGATGGGGGGGGGTGTATGTATGTGCGCGTGTGTGTTAATTTTATATGAAACAGTCGGCACATGTATGCCTCTGATCTCATTCATATACACATTTAAATTTAACATACGTAATTTTGCGCCTTGTTGGAGAGGAGGACGGAGAGACAGTGGCGTCAGCGTAGCCATGGCAACACCAGTCACCTGTTGACACCTGGTGGAGCGTTGTTAGCTTGTCTCAGGTGTGAACCAGGCCTACCAACCTCTCTTGTTTATTGGTGATCTCTCCCTGGCTCTCTCTCTCACTCTCTCTCTCTCTCTCACTCTCTCTCTCACTCTCTCTCTCTCTCTCTCACTCTCTCTCTCTCTCTCTCTCTCTCTCTCTCTCTCTCTCTCTCTCTCTCTCTCTCTCTCTCTCCACACGCACGTGTGTGCTAGATCTAAGATATTTATATATGTAGTGGATGTAATAGAGGAAAATAGTTCGGTTAGAAAGGCAGGGTCCAAAAGCTAATAGCTCGAGTCTACGTTCACAAACAGTAAACACACACATATACACACATTGAGTTAAATCTCCCACTGTAACCGGGAAACACCTTACAACACCTTAATCCTGTAGGGGGGAAGGGGGGGGGGAATATTTATGACTGTATGAGGCTAACAATCAATGATCACTTCCCCCACTAGCCCCTCCCCCTATCACCCACCCACTCGGGGAGTGAGGGAGGTAGGTATGGATGGAGTAGGTGACGGAGAGGAGGGAAGGAAGGAATGAAGGTAGAGGAGGAGAGGAGAAGAAGATAGGCGGTCAGAAAGAGAGAAGAAGGGGAGATAAGGAAAGAGAGAATGTAGTTAGCTTCAGCCTCTCCGTCTACTCTTTGTGAATTATGTATGTCCATCGAGTGTTGCCCTTTGTGAGTCTGGGGTGTGTTTGTGTTGTGTGTATAGGTGTGTTGGGTGTAGAGGTGTGTTTGTGTTGGGTGTAGAGGTGTGTTGGGTGTAGAGGTGTGTTTGTGTTGGGTGTAGAGGTGTGTTTGTGTTGGGTGTAGAGGTGTCTTTGTGTGTGTAGAGGTGTGTTTGTGTTGCGTGTATAGGTGTGTTGTGTGTAGAGGTGTGTTTGTGTTGGGTGTAGAGGTGTGTTTGTGTTGGGTGTAGAGGTGTGTTTGTGTTGGGTGTAGAGGTGTGTTTGTGTTGGGTGTAGAGGTGTGTTTGTGTTGGGTGTAGAGGTGTGTTGGGTGTAGAGGTGTGTTTGTGTTGTGTGTATAGGTGTGTTTGTGTTGGGTGTAGAGGTGTGTTTGTGTTGGGTGTAGAGGTGTGCTTGTGTTGGGTGTATAGGTGTGTTTGTGTTGGGTGTAGAGGTGTGTTGGGTGTAGAGGTGTGTTGGGTGTAGGGGTGTGTTTGTGTTGTGTGTATAGGTGTGTTTGTGTTGGGTGTAGAGGTGTGTTGGGTGTAGAGGTGTGTTTGTGTTGGGTGTAGAGGTGTGTTTGTGTTGGGTGTAGAGGTGTGTTTGTGTTGGGTGTAGAGGTGTGTTTGTGTTGGGTGTAGAGGTGTGTTTGTGTTGGGTGTAGAGGTGTGTTTGTGTTGGGTGTAGATGTGTGTTGGGTGTAGAGGTGTGTTTGTGTTGGGTGTAGAGGTGTCTTTGTGTGTGTAGAGGTGTGTTTGTGTTGCGTGTATAGGTGTGTTGTGTGTAGAGGTGTGTTTGTGTTGGGTGTAGAGGTGTGCTTGTGTTGGGTGTATAGGTGTGTTTGTGTTGGGTGTAGAGGTGTGTTGGGTGTAGAGGTGTGTTGGGTGTAGGGGTGTGTTTGTGTTGTGTGTATAGGTGTGTTTGTGTTGGGTGTAGAGGTGTGTTTGTGTTGGGTGTAGAGGTGTGTTTGTGTTGGGTGTAGAGGTGTGTTTGTGTTGGGTGTAGAGGTGTGTTTGTGTTGGGTGTAGAGGTGTGTTTGTGTTGGGTGTAGAGGTGTGTTTGTGTTGGGTGTAGAGGTGTGTTTGTGTTGGGTGTAGAGGTGTGTTTGTGTTGGGTGTAGAGGTGTGTTTGTGTTGGGTGTAGAGGTGTGCTTGTGTTGGGTGTAGAGGTGTGCTTGTGTTGGGTGTAGAGGTGTCTTTGTGTGTGTAGAGGTGTGTTTGTGTTGGGTGTAGAGGTGTGTTTGTGTTGGGTGTAGAGGTGTGCTTGTGTTGGGTGTAGAGGTGTGTTTGTGTTGTGTGTAGAGGTGTGTTTGTGTTGGGTGTAGAGGTGTGTTTGTGTTGGGTGTAGAGGTGTGTTTGTGTTGGGTGTAGAGGTGTGTTTGTGTTATGTGTAGAGGTGTGTTTGTGTTGGGTGTAGAGGTGTGTTTGTGTTGGGTGTAGAGGTGTGTTTGTGTTGGGTGTAGAGGTGTGTTTGTGTTGGGTGTAGAGGTGTGTTTGTGTTGGGTGTAGAGGTGTGTTTGTGTTGGGTTTAGAGGTGTGCTTGTGTTGGGTGTAGAGGTGTGTTTGTGTTGTGTGTAGAGGTGTGTTTGTGTTGTGTGTAGAGGTGTGTTTGTGTTGTGTGTAGAGGTGTGTTTGTGTTGGGTGTAGAGGTGTGTTTGTGTTGGGTGTAGAGGTGTGTTTGTGTTGGGTGTAGAGGTGTGTTTGTGTTGGGTGTAGAGGTGTGTTTGTGTTGGGTGTAGAGGTGTGTTTGTGTTGTGTGTAGAGGTGTGTTTGTGTTGTGTGTAGAGGTGTGTTTGTGTTGGGTGTAGAGGTGTGTTTGTGTTGGGTGTAGAGGTGTGTTTGTGTTGGGTGTAGAGGTGTGTTTGTGTTGGGTGTAGAGGTGTGTTTGTGTTGGGTGTAGAGGTGTGTTTGTGTTGGGTGTAGAGGTGTGTTTGTGTTGGGTGTAGAGGTGTGTTTGTGTTGGGTGTAGAGGTGTGTTTGTGTTGGGTGTAGAGGTGTGTTTGTGTTATGTGTAGAGGTGTGTTTGTGTTATGTGTAGAGGTGTGCTTGTGTTGGAGAAAGGTGGGTCTGCCAGGCAACAGCTGCCGCAGCATTCACAGGAAAGATAGACAACCATGCAGCAAACATTGGAGAGCGAGGCAGTAGCATACACTGGATCAAGAGGAAGCAGCATACACTGGAGCAAGAGGAAGCAGCATACACTGGAGCAAGAGGAAGCAGCATACACTCGAGTAAGAGGAAGCAGCATACACTGGAGCAAGAGGAAGCAGTATTCACTAGAGTAAGAGGAAGTGTTTACATTAGGGCCCAGGAAGGGTGCCTCTGTGGTACATGCTTGGAGTTGCTTCCTAAGAGTGCCTTCAGGGGTGACAAGGGCAGTACAAGCTGGACCTGTAATACTCTGGCCATCACTATTCATCATCATATGTCAATTACAAGAGAATTAGCTTACTGAGCGTCGCATGAAAGCTACCTTTACTCATTTGAATCGTGAATAAACACCACTGCGAAGTGTCGTAAATCATCACCACTGCGAGTTGTCGTAAACCATCCCCACTGCGAGGTGTCGTAAAGCTCCAAACGTTACTGGAAGCAGCAGAGCCGACACAGGTGGCTGGCGGAGGCGGCGTCACCAGAAGCCGCGACTGTGTTAACTAACTCGTGTATAAAGTCTTAAGCCAGCGAGAGAACGTCCTCGAGTGTGGCGGGTCGGCCAGCGGGTCCCAGAAGACTGAGGCAGCGCCCTCAGGAATACCAAGTTGTGGGAGGGCAAGGGTGCCCGGCACAGGTGACGGAAGGGCAAGAATGAAAAGGAAAAGGGGTAGACAAGGGAAAAGGAGGAAGTAGAGGGGCAAGGAAGAGATGGGAAGGGCAGGTATGAGGGAAATGGATGGCGTGGGTAAAAAACATAGATGCGGGCTAGCAAAAGAAGTAATGGGCTGGCAAGGAAGAGACGGAACAGGGGGAATAAAGAAAATAATAAAGGGGTGGAGTGGGAAGAGACGGAAGGGATGGGTATAGAAGAGAAGGAAGACATGATAAGACAGCTTCTGTTTAGGAAATTGGAAGCAATAGGCAAGAGATATGAGGACGGGTGCGGGGCCGGGGAACTTGCCTGTGATGGGGCAAGCTTCTAACCTCACCCTCTCCCTTCTAACCCAATCCTCTCCCTTCTTACCTCGCCCTCTCCCTTCCTACATCACCCTCTCCGTTCTTACCTCACCCTCTAACCTTACCCTCCGACTAGTGGTGCTCCTGGCATGAAGTGCTTCACTACCCACATCAGAACTTTTCTTCTTCATCTCCTTAGTCTTTTATTATCTCCCGTTGGGCCCTTTTTTTCTCCTCCAGCTCTCTCTTTCTCCTCCACCCTCACTTCTCCTCCTCTGTCTGCTGCTTATCGACATCCTTCCTTTCTTCCGTCTCATAAACTGCCCAGTTCTTCACAATCTCTTCTAACCTCATTCATCCTCCTTATCTACCTCATCCCTCTCTGTCTCCTCCTTCGCCTGTTTCCCATCTCCCTTATACACGCCACATTAATCTACCTCGTCTTCCCCTCCTACGTCATCCTGATCTTCGTCTTTCATTCTCTTATATGTTATCATGTCATTCCACCTGCTCCTCACTATTTTCCCTCTCCTCTACCTCTACTTTCTACTACTACATCATTCTCCTCCTCCTCTATCTTCTCTAGGACAGCCTACTCTTCCTCTTCAACCTCCTCTGAGATATCCTGCTCTTCTTCTTCAACCTTCTCTATGACATCCTGCTCTTCCTCTTCAACCTTCTCTTCTAATAAAACCTCTTCTGCCTCAAGCCCTTTTTTCTCTCGCACCAAGTTTTATTTTCATCCCCGTTGACAAAACTGGTGGGAAGAGGAGATAATGGGAGGGAATGTGGGCGGGGAGAAGAGAACGGAACGGAAGGAAGAGAAGAAAGGAAATGGTCCATGCATATGGGATTTCTGGAGATGAGGAGATATGGAGAGGGGCGAGGAATAGTGGCTGGTCGGGCATACGGGACGGTGGTTAAGGTGTTGTTGGGGGGGGGGGGAGAAGGGGGATTCAGAGATACGTCTTTGTCAATAAACATGTTCCAAACACGATCAATCTTGGCGGGAGAAGCGCCGCACACAGCTTGTATTCACACACACACACACACACACACACACACACACACACACACACACACACACACACACACACACACCAATACACACAGGCCCTTGCGGCTGAGTGGACAGCGCTCTGGGGTCGTAGTCCGAAGGGCTCAAGTTTGATCCCCGGCAGAGGCAGAAACAATTAGTCAGAGTTTCTTTCACCCTGATGGTCTCTTCACCTAGCAGTAAATATGTACCTAGGAGTTAGACAACTGCGACGGGCTGCTTCCTGGGTGTGTGTGTGTGTGTGCGCGCGCATGTATTAGAGAGAAATATGTGTAGTAGATATAATAGAGGAAAAATAGATTGGCTAGAAAGGCGGGGTCCGAAAGCTAATAGCTCGATTCTGCAGACACAAATAGGAAATACAAAAAGTAAATACACACTCACACACTTGGACCAGGATGGATTATTTAACACGGGTGGAACACGCACAAGAGGACACAGGTGGAAGCTGAGTACCCAAATGAGCCGCAGGGGCGTTAGAAAGATCTGTTTCACTGTCAGAGTAATTAGTAAATGGAATGCACTAGGAAGTGCTGTGGTGGAAGCTGACTTTCAAATGTAGAAATGATAGAGCCCAGTAGGCCCAGGAATCTGGATACCACTTGATTGATTGTTGAGAGACGGGACCAAAGAACCGAAGCTCAACCCCCGCAAGCACAACTAGATGAGTTCACACACCGCAGACACTGTCACCCAGGAGTGACCCCATACTCATCGCCTCACTCATCCACCCCATTTTTCATTTTTTACACAGGTGGGTAGAGCAACATTCGCCTGGTGGCTCCAGTTAGCAGGCTGAGAGCTTGCCCCTCCCAGAGCCCATGGAAAGCCTTACCCACGAGTTCCCTTGGACGATGACCCACCAATCATATAACAACCAGGTATCCATTTACTGCTGGGTGAACGGAGGCGAACAGTTAAGGATTGGCACCTACTTATTCCCCCCCACCCCCAGCAAGGAAACGAACCTAGGCCAAATCCCTTACGAAGTGCATAGCGAGTGAGTTACCACTGCGCCACAACGATTACACCGGCAGCTGTCAGCAAAAGTTGCCAATTTCACCAAAAGTGGTGCAGGAAATTAGGACATTGCACGACAGGAGCTGCCCTCCAGGGCCTATCAGTGTCGGAAGGAGGGCTGAGTTGCTATGAAATTAGTGCAAGCCCTACTTAGCCAGTGTACCTATTGTGTTGCTAGAGTTCCGTAGGGACACCGAGGAGGGAGAGAGGTAAATGAAGCGGCCAAGGAAAATGATCCCAATCATATCGAAAAGTTTTACTGTCATTAGAGGAATTTATGAATTAGAGCAATGAGCATGGGCATAATACAACTTAGAGAAAGCATGGCTGAACTAGTGAGAGGCCACGTAAACAGGCCGAGGGAGGAGGAGGAGGAGAGAAAAGGAGAGAGAAAGAGGAGAAAAAGGAGGAAGAAATACGAGAACTGAGAGAGGCGGCAGCTTCTCTACGAAGGCTTCGTACATATAAACAACGAGCAGCATACAGTGAATACATCACTTGTGTACTCCTGCCCACTCTTGTGTACTCGTGTACTCCTGCCTACTCGTGTACTCCTCCATACCTATCAAACCTGTCACTTATTGCTACGTTCCACCCCGCCCGCTTGCAATATTTATTTTGAATAGTGCAACATTGATTTACAACTTGTAACACTGATGTAGTCGACACCTCCCTCCACCAGCACGCCCCCCTCTCCCTCCCCCATACCCACTCCCACCCCAATCCACCTCTCCCTGCCCCCTGCCCCCCTCCCTAAAACTATTTTTATGTTTGTATGGGTCATATTCATGCAACAATCGAAATAACGTTCAACCATCAACTTTCCACCGTTATCCTATCCTTAGCCCGAAAAAGCCCTTCTTCCACTTATCCTCTCTTTCCCAATCCTCCTCTTGTTGCCCCTTCCCCTTCTTTTTACACTTCTTCCTGCTCTCCTATCCTCCCTATCTTTCTCTAATTCATCTTCTATGCTCACCCATTAGCAAATCAACCCATATATTTTTTAATTGACTTGCGTTCCAATTAGCTTAACTCGAAGCATCAGGAAATGTACTCAGTCTCTCCTCTTCAGCCACTGAAGAGGTAGAGTGTAGCAGAGGGAGAGTGAGCTGCCGCTTTACATCAAACACATCCATTTAGACAGGAGGTAGAGAGCAGCATACTGACAGGCAGTGAGACAGTGGTAAAGCGGCAGAAAAGACAGTCATAGAGAGAGACGAAAAAGACAAAAGTTATTTGGGGGAAGAAAAATAACTCAAAGTAACATCATTTAACTTCCATGTAAGTTAACCGGGTTGGAGAGTTAACCAGACAAGGAGAGACAAGTTTTTGGTTGTACCATTAATAGACAGAGGTTACATATAAAAGAAAGGGAATCTTCTATATTTAGTCAGGTGACAGAGAACAGGAGCTGATTAAGGAATCTAGAAGTGATGCAGAGGAGTTAGACCCCAGCTAAGGTCAGGGGTCACCAGGTCAAGGATCACTAAGTCGTGAGTCACTACATCATGGGTCGTGGGTCGTTCCATATCCACCCCCAGTACACGTCCCGTTCCACCACCCCTGTCTCCTCTACCCCCAGTTCACCTCCCTTGCCACCCCTGTCTCCTCCACCCCTAGTCCACCTCCCGTGCTACCACCATCTCCTCTACCCCCAGTTCCCCTCCCTTGCCACCCCCGTCTCCTCCACCCCCCAGCTCACCTCCCTTGCCACCCCTGTCTCCTCTACCCCCCAGTTCACCTCCCTTGCCACCCCTGTCTCCTCTACCCCCCAGTTCACCTCCCGTGTCACCACCACCGTGTCCTTCACCCCCCCCCCCCTCTCTGGTATCGTTCCTTGACTTGTTTCCTACTGAGAAGGGACAAAGTCCTTCTCCCATCTCTTCTACTTCCATACTTATCACCTCATTTCGACTCCCTTTGTATTTCATTGTACTTCTTGCCGCATTCCTTCTCCGCGGTGCGGTCGTTTACCTCTTCTCATCTTTCCTGGCCTTCATTGTTTCATGGCAAACCGTCGTTAATTTACTGTCTAGTGTGTTAGTTTAGTTTAATTCCGTCTATTTTGACCACTATTAGCTGGTGTTGGATGGGTTAGAGTAGCATAACGGGTTGAGATGCGGAGCTTCCCTTGTTGACAGTATTCTTCAGTGTCTGTTGTGTATTACGTTATTTGTCTTCCTTTATTACTGTTTTGAGGCAATTACCTCGCTTCCTTTACCTCCTGATTTATCATCTCTCCTTGGTTACAATTTACGTGTCGTTCTGCCCACGTGAGTGTTCCCTGTGTCCCTCGTCTCCTCGGTCAGTAGCGTCCTCCAGTCTTCTCTCGTCTCCTCGGCCAGCAGCGTCCTCCAGTCTTCTCTCGTCTCCTCGGCCAGTAGCGTCCTCCGGTCTTCTCTCGTCCCCTCAGCCAGCAGCGTCCTCCAGTCTTCTCTCGTCTCCTCGGCCAGCAGCGTCCTCCAGTCTTCTCTCGTCTCCTCGGCCAGCAGTGTCCTCCAGTCTTCTCTCGTCTCATCGGCCAGTAGCGTCCTCCGGTCTTCTCTCGTCTCCTCAGCCAGCAGCGTCCTCCAGTCTTCTCTCGTCTCCTCGGCCAGCAGCGTCCTCCAGTCTTCTCTCGTCTCCTCGGCCAGCAGCGTCCTCCAGTCTTCTCTCGTCTCCTCGGCCAGTAGCGTCCTCCGGTCTTCTCTCGTCTCGTCAGCCAGCAGCGTCCTCCAGTCTTCTCTCGTCTCCTCGGCCAGCAGCGTCCTCCAGTCTTCTCTCGTCTCCTCGGCCAGTAGCGTCCTCCAGTCTTCTCTCGTCTCCTCGGCCAGTAGCGTCCTCCAGTCTTTTCTCGTCTCCTCGGCCAGTAGCGTCCTCCAGTCTTCTCTCGTCTCCTCGGCCAGTAGCGTCCTCCAGTCTTCTCTCGTCTCCTCGGCCAGTAGCGTCCTCCAGTCTTCTCTCGTCTCCTCGGCCAGCAGCGTCCTCCAGTCTTCTCTCGTCTCCTCGGCCAGCAGCGTCCTCCAGTCTTCTCTCGTCTCCTCGGCCAGTAGCGTCCTCCAGTCTTCTCTCGTCTCCTCGGCCAGCAGCGTCCTCCAGTCTTCTCTCGTCTCCTCGGCCAGCAGCGTCCTCCAGTCTTCTCTCGTCTCCTCGGCCAGTAGCGTCCTCCAGTCTTATCTCGTCTCCTCGGCCAGCAGCGTCCTCCAGTCTTCTCTCGTCTCCTCGGCCAGTAGCGTCCTCCAGTCTTCTCTCGTCTCCTCGGCCAGCAGCGTCCTCCAGTCTTCTCTCGTCTCCTCGGCCAGCAGCGTCCTCCAGTCTTCTCTCGTCTCCTCGGCCAGCAGCGTCCTCCAGTCTTCTCTCGTCTCCTCGGCCAGTAGCGTCCTCCAGTCTTATCTCGTCTCCTCGGCCAGCAGCGTCCTCCAGTCTTCTCTCGTCTCCTCGGCCAGTAGCGTCCTCCAGTCTTCTCTCGTCTCCTCGGCCAGCAGCGTCCTCCAGTCTTCTCTCGTCTCCTCGGCCAGTAGCGTCCTCCAGTCTTCTCTCGTCTCCTCGGCCAGTAGCGTCCTCCAGTCTTCTCTCGTCTCCTCGGCCAGCAGCGTCCTCCAGTCTTCTCTCGTCTCCTCGGCCAGTAGCGTCCTGCAGTCTTCTCTCGTCTCCTCGGCCAGCAGCGTCCTTCGGGCTTCATATTGAATTTCCTCCATTTAATGATGCGGAATTTTTCCACCTTCTTATTTATCGTCTTCCCCTTTATTTCCGTAATTTTATGACCCTCCGTTCAATACGTTCCCATGTACCAAGCTGCTCCTATATCGACGCTGCCTTATACAGCACGGGGTTAGTTCAATATTGGGCAGCCGGGCGTTATATCACACACCCGGCCATATATACCAGACAGCCTGTGTGCGTGCGTGCGTGTGTGGGCGTGAGCGGGCCCTCGTTCCGATGCCCTACATCTTGTCTCGTACAATGATCACATCGTAGCAGTTATTGTTAACATGTAATATTTAAGTACCTGGAGGTGAATCTCTCGAGTACTTCTATTGTCAATGTGTTAAAATAGTGAACAAAAAATGTGTAGACAAATGAACATACGATTAATGAAAGTGTTCTACCACGAGTGGAATTACAGTTGAGAGAATGATCCTCGGGCAGAATATTGGAAATTTATTTAGACCTTTGGTTAGAGCTACGAGCCTGTGGCCGGGCGGGTGTATGGAAGACACGCAGGGATCCTGGCTCCTATGTAGCAGGGATGGAGGCCTCGAGCTCACACACCCTGTGCTCTTGATTTCCCACTCCGTAACAAATCCAACCTCCTAACCTAACCAGAAACTTGCAAATCCAAGCAACTCACCTAATCTCTCAAGTCCAATATATAGAAAACGATGATATTTGTGTGACGTTATTTTTCAGGGTAGTCTGAAGAATTTGTAACGTCGGTTACCATAGCGTCAAGATCCCAACCTCGAGAGGCCTGACACATTTATTTTAATGTCAAAATTTGATGTGCTATGCTTGAGGACAATTTACTTAGAGTCTGTGTTGTCTTCGCCTTATGTCTTATCTTACACAGTTAAAACAACCTGTTTTCTCGCCTAATATATCGTAATTTGTTTATGAAATCGACCACTCCGTTGAAAATGCAACGTATTAATGATATTTTAAGCTCCGTAATATTGTTGTTTTCTGTGCACCAGCCTCGATAGGCTAGGTGGGTTGCTTGGGTTCGTACGGTTCATGTTAGGCAAAACCGATGCATTTCTTACGATGGCAAATCTGGAGAATGGTAAAGTGTTCAGGTATTAATTT